>NW_028280871.1:0-295000 GCF_059751285.1 Brachycentrus maculatus
TATGAAGTTTCCTCCCCAGTTACACAATGACCCGAGGGCCATGGCTGCTGGTCTAGGACCTACTTCAAACAGTTCTGCGAAATATAGGAAAACTTCGATTAATTCGGTTTTAATTGTCTGGTTAGTCAAATCAACAGGATAAATCGCCTTAAAACAGATTATTAAAACATATACATACATATTTGCCAGCTTAAGCGAGTGTTTTTGTCTAGAATTTTCACTCATGAATTACATGAAATTATAGTAACTTTAAACATAAAGAGTAAATCCACTCACAAGTAGGCATAGGCTATGAAACTTATAAAGTTGAAGCCTGAGGAGGGACATGATAAACGGTGTTGCATAAGCCGTAGCTAGATTTCAGAGTCACTTGGACGTTAGGTAATTCAAAAAAAAAAAATGACAGCTTATTCGACTCTACTAAGATAAGTAATCAATCAAGATGTTCCACTAAGCCGAACCAATAATGGAATTGTATAAATATGCATTCCAAGATGATGAAATTTCCTTGAGACAAATTTTCAAGCCAATCTTACGCTTTTACTTTCGGTGGCAATAGCTTCCCTTAACACTAGTGTACTAGATCAGCTTATTTATTGGCTTATTCCTAGTCAGTTAGTAGAACAATCAAATAAGAAAGGGATAAGAAATATTGTTGAAAATAATTAACTTACCAGATGCAACAAAATATGGAATAGGGCCCATTCCTAGGCCATAGAACATGACATACAGCAGTACAGCTGCAATACAAAGCTTCGGCATCCAATCTTCAAATGTATCCTGAAACATTGAATAATAAAAATAATTGTTGATGATTTAAATGGCATAAATTTTGCAGCCGAGTTACAAAACCGGCTTATCACTTTATAAAATTAAAACATTTCCCCACTCATATTTTTGTTTATGCTTCTTTGTAAACTTTTCCCAATACTTTAATTCCTGAAAAATGTTTTTTTTTTAAACAATTGTAAGAGTTACACTTACAATGAGATTGATCGTGATGCATAGGGCCAGAAGGCAGAGCGTGGAGGTGAGGGCGGAGAGAAGAGCGAGGGGGCGGCGGCCGCAGCGAGACATGAGCGGTATGGCGAGGATAGCCATCGTCATGTTCACGACCCCGGCACCGATAGTGGCCAGCTGAGCTTCCCAGGGGTTCAGCTTTGCCTTCTTGAAGATAGAAGCCGAGTAGTAGAATACCTACAGGACAGAAAACCATAAGAAACACCACAAAATAAAAAAATTATATTATATTTGGGCTGATATTTTTTTTTTTAGTAACCAGCCACATTTTTTTAATGTACCTTTATTACATTACGTGGATATGGGCTGTTCAACATATGAGGAACTGAAGAGGGTAGCGCATAATAGACCAGAATGGAGAAGGAGGTGTCATTTGTTGCTGCAAACCAATCCACAAGATTGAGACCACAGAAAAGACCTTTATTATCACATTTCATGGGTCCAAATTTTTGTTTGCAAATACTGTATTTGCTTCACTAAGGAGTTATTTATATCAAGATTTTTATTGATATCTCAGCATACATAAAACACACTGTTTGTTGATCTTCAGTTTAAATAATAATACATGTAATGAATATCTCGTTCAGGTGTAGGTAGGTATGTGAATAATGCTATGGTAGTGGTTTATAAAGCTTCTTGCACTTTGGTGTAGTAATTGTCCTGACAAGAGTCTAAAATCGCAGTTATATAAGTTAAATTACTAGTAAACTGAAAAGAATAATAAAAAATTAAAAGATAACAAAAATAAAACTAACTGCATTAATTCCAGATGTTTGCTGTCCGGCTTGCATAAAGCAGACTAGAAGAAGTGGCAGACGAAGTTCTTTAGACTTTAGGACCTGAAGTATCCCCCAGCTCTGGGAGCCTTCATCAGATTCGTTGGCCTCAGTTTCCAAGTCTAATATTTCATCCTCTAACTGCTCAGGTTTCTTTTTTGTGATCCGTGAAAGAGCTAAACACAATACAAACTAAGAAATATGTATATATGTATCTTCCCCGTGACCATCTTGTTATACGAGAATGACTAAATCTCTGTACCTTACATATTTCCTACGGAGGACATCTCCCATGTCCCATACTATGTACATTAGTTTTCGAGGAAAATATCAGATCAGATCATTTTTAACCCTTTCGTGGGCGGTGGGAATATGTATTCCCACCTAAGGAAATGGCACAAAAAAGTCATTGGGAAGCGGTGTTTTCACTTGAATTATAATAATGTCAACTGCTGACATATTCTGGAATCTTTTCCAATCAAATATTTTACAGCTAACGGTCAGTTTTCGACAGTACATCGTTCGGAGTGGACATAGTCGAGATTTTTTGTGTCAGAATTCGGAGTTTTTTTCCCAAAAAATCGTTTTATTCAGTGTTAAGTGCTTTCTAAGCTATAAACTGTTATATTTTTATCAAGGTATGTATTCATGTTTACATTGATTAATAAATATGTGAAAACACGCACTTCGTTCATTTATAATCAAGTGTCAAAGTGATGGGAAATTTATATCCCACGGAACTAAATGTGATCAAAATTATTAGTGTATATTTTTTTGAAATTATGTTTTTTTTTAGTTATGTTACTGTTTACTTTCATTATTATATTTAGATGGCTAAAAATGGAATGCGCTCGAAGATATGGAAGAAATATTGGAATATTTCCATTTTTTGCCTTCCGACGAAGAATATTCAGATTATAAGAAATAAAATTTACCCACCAAAGGGTTAAATAGACAGTTTATACTGTCGTTTATTGAGGAATAAAAATTTGTTACAATTTATTTTATTTTTTAAAACATTATGCATAAAACTTGTGGTATGATAAAACTATCATTTTCATCAAGTGTGGTTGAAGTATTAATTTTTTTAAATGGCACTATATTAATTATCCAAAATAATTATTATATTTATTACCTAGTCACTATTTAAGTAAAATGCGTCAGTCATGGGTCAAAGTTACATAGTGTGTAAAGTGATTACTTCAACCTGCCAAAGTCAGACCAAAAGCACTATAAGTAATTATTGAAATGAATTTTAAGTTTAATTTCTATTCACTCTTGTCTATAGTTGACCAGACGAGGAAATAGTAATTTGTTTGAGTCGTATAACACAATGTAAGCAGTGAATAATAAGACATTTTTAATAAATATTTAATAAAATTACCTAGGATCGCCATTTCGGGGTTTGATTTCACAACAAATAAATATTTAGGGCTCTCTGGCAAAAACAGGAGTAGCGGAGTAAATATTATCACAAGTATTCCGTAGAAAGCGAGCAGATAATGCCAGTTGTCCGGTGAACCTATAAAAATGACACATTAAGAAAATACGCATAAAAGTGTTATAATCTATATATCTCAAGGTTGGAGAAGTCCCGTACCCAGAAGGGCATCAAGCCCCATGACTTGTCCGAAAAGGACACCACAAGTCACTCCCAGAGGACACAGGACACCCATGGCACCGCGTAGCTGTAATGGTGATATCTCGGTCAAGTACATTGGCACGATGCTTGTAGCGAGGCCTAAAACAAATAATTATCCTTACAACCTGAGCATACTTTCAAAGTGTTATAATTGATTGCTGAAATGAATGAACCTTACCTCCAGATAATCCAATTAATAATCTTCCAAGAAACAACATTTCAATAGAATTAGCTGCTAAGCTCGACACAAACAGTATTGAGGCTATAAACGCAAAGCCATTGACTAATATTATTCCACCTTTCCTGTGTGATAAAAAAATTATTTATATAAGCAAAAATTAATTTATATAGAAAAAAAATATTCAGTAGTCACGAAGACTCTGTTTAATTTGGACTGAAGAATGGCCGAATATCGGGAATGTAGTTAAAAAAGAATAAAAGGAGTTTCCTATGCACCCCAATGGTGCATAGGGCACTGCGTCATATAAACGCAGTGTTATCTTGATCGTTTACACATGAAGGAAAGGTGATCAGCCCTCCGCTTCAGGTACCAGTCCAGGGTAATATTGAATAAATGACAGTGAAAAAATCACTTATATTTATTTTACCCCCCTTGGGAATCGAACCCGGGACCTCCAGAACGGTAGCTAAGCGTGCTGACCATTACACTACGAAGGCGGACTATACTTGTATGTATTGTTTGCTTGTGAATTCAACAGATAATAAATTGCCCAAATACCCTTAAACAAAGGTAAAAGTACGTACTTCATTTTCCTTATTAGCCTTTACTACAAAGTGTATAGTAATTTATCTGATAAGACAGAAAAATACTTTATGAACGCATAAATGCAGTGGCAGGGTTATTGAGTGCTGAGGATTCGGGACTCTACTGTATTAGCTTTTAGATTTTGAGGAGCGTGATTGCCAATTACATATTTTAATAATTTCTGGTAAAATTTTCACAAAATATACGAAAAGTAATAATTTAGTATAATGGAAGACCTATCACTTGAAAAATTATCACTAAGAGATTGTCATGGTTGTTTTCATTTGCCGACCAATATGGGGTTAAATATATAGCCATTGACATATTTCAGCTTTATCTTCGTTGTAATTTGTATACATTTCACCTGTTGCGGTAAGAAAGAATTAAAATCATTATTATAACTTTTAATAATGCATTTAGTGACATTTTTGTGAAATACTACCTTCAGGGCGTTTCATGTTGCTAGATGGATGTAAAATAAAATGTCAAAAGTTATGTTCAAACGGCAGAATGGTGAATCACACAAGTGATTACTTAAGCCAGTCAATGACAGGTTATAAGCCCTGGAAATAGACGAAGGCTTACGTATTTCTTTCCTATAAAATTGGTCCATGGTACTTCTTTTACAATAAAAGTGTTCAATCATAATATTACAAATATTTCAGTAAAATTATTTTTGGTTTTATTATAATCCATAGCAACAAAACACCCGAAAAGCACATTTGTGTCTTTAGAGTGATGAGGAAGAATCATAGCCATGTTTGAAATAAGGATTGGCATTTTTAAACTTGTTAATTTTTTGATATGTTAGTTGAATGTAATCAAATCTTACCTTCCGATATTATCCGCTACCGTAGCGCCGAGACATGACCCTGTCACTCCACCAATGATGAATATAGAGACAATGGAAGACCATAAAATATCCAGAGATGCCTTACTGAGATGGCTATCAAATCTACTTATTATACTTTCATTGCAAAATTGCTTAATTATCTGGAAAATATGTTCATTTTTTAATGTATTTTATTTTATTTTATATATTTTTGTGATTAATCATGTCTTTTAACTGCCTGTAAGTATTTAGTGCTTTTAACGCAACAATTTTTATACTGTATGCCACAGTTATGTGAAAAAATGTGTCATTATATGTATACTTGATTCATTTCTATAGCCCTAATTTTTCTCATTTCATAATAAAATCCTATTTACTATATTTTATCCTATATACTATAATAACACTTAAAACGCATATACACTTGCAGATTTACGTAAAACATTTATTCCGATCCACCGAAAAAAAGAACCACTAGAACGAAATCATGGGGTTCAATATTTATGATTTAGTTTTGGCATTTTATTTGTAACATTTTTGCACGTCACAATTATCCCAAAAGATGTCTCTGGATGTTTCAATTCTGACATTGTCAAAAATGCTCGACCCTGACTGGTAAAATAAGTATGAAAAGCATTCGCTTTGTAACACTAACATACTTACTTTTGAATTCAATAATCAATTATTTATTACTATTTTTTCCACAAATATTTCTGAATACTGGAAATAATGAATATAACAAATCTTTATCTTTTGCTACATACTGGTATTTGTGTTTTTGCTATCAGAAAAAAAAGTGAATGGTGAACTTACATCTTGAGGTGTGTTTATAACTCCAATATTGTAACCTATGGATAGTGAAGATCCCAGTGTGGTGACCACCCCTGCCAACACCAGCGTAGATGTCCATTCCGACCAGGAACTTTTCTTATTTCTTATCACATTACCATTGCTCTAAAAGTTGATAATGGCACTGAATGTATAAGTTGTTTTTTGCCGATACTGTGGCACATTTTATAAACATTATAAAAATATATTTAAAAAAACCTTTATGTTTTTACTATTCTTCAAATCAGTGGGAAACAAAATTTAAATATTATTAATAATAAAAATAAGTAACAACACTAATTGAAACATTTTCTCCTTTTCCATAAATAATAATTCCACGCCTCCCACTTCCCTCTCTTCACATCTTACCCAATTAATCACTTTGTCCTACCAACTCACCTTACTACATATATTTTTCTGCTTTGTAGTAACTAGTAACTTTCCAACCCTGAAGACAAGGTTTTTGTCAAAAACGGTTGGAAAAATAGTACCAGAACAAGAGTGTAAAAAAAATAAAGATTTTGTTGATTATTAGGAAATGTACAAACTGTATTTGAAAATAAAAATTTAAATGATAAATTTAATTATGTTTACGATGAATAAGAATAATACCTTTTTTGCGTAAACAATTCAAAACATATTACTATATTCTTCGGTTATGTTTTTTAAAACAATGACAAAATTATAGAAAATCTTTAGAACTGCTTATATTGTAAACATAAGCTTGTTAAAAATGGTCAATCTTATGGTCATAAAAATTAAGACTAATGAATAACCCGGAGTTAATTCGGTACCGGGTTACCTAGATGTACAAATTTAATTCGTTCCCGACTGATTCACTGTATTTCTAAAACCAACTCTGCTGCCCAAACTCAAAACACAGTAAGGGACATTTTTAAAAAAAAATTTGCACTAAGTAGATTCTACTCAGTCCAAAAATGCAAAAAAAACCTACTACAAAAAAATGTCCCTTACTGTGTTTTAAGTTTGCCGAACTACTGTAAGGTAATTAAAATTTGTATTTTCAAAGTAAATGTTTTAAAAGTTTTTAAAAGTATTCTAGAGAAAAGCAGAGCTTTGCATAAAGCTATAACATAACTGTATTATAATACTTCATTCCATCTATTTTTTCTAAAATAATATAGCAACATGATGACCTAACAAAGTTAAGCGCTTTAAATGCGTCTCCTGAATAATAATATTTTGAGCTGTCAGTTGTTCTCACAATCCATTTTTATGAAAATTAAACTTATCTTTGAACTGTAAAATAAAGATTGCAGGTATATTCAGATTCATTGGTGTCATTAGTTGACATATTATAGACATTAATTGCGCTAATTAATGTGATTTATCATCTCTATCAGCATGCTTCAGCAAACCAGAATCTAATCGATTGGATATAAAAATCAATCAATTCTTTTCAAGATATGAGAAATTTTAATTATGAAAACAAATATTTACATTTTTTTTTTTGCTTTTTTAAATAATAAATTGTAAATAAATCGATCAAAAGAGGCGTCGGAAGACCCCAAAAGAGATGGTCCGACGGCATAGTCGCTGTGGGGGGTAGGACTAGCAGCAAGCAGCAACCGACCAAAGGAAATGGAAGGATACGGAAGAGGCCTATATCCAGCAGTGGAGGTCAGAGGGCTCATGAAGAAGAAAGAGGAAGGATAAATAAATTGGTATTATTTCTTTACAAAATATCTCCATCCCCAATGCACAAATGTTTAATGCAGCATATCAAGATTTTTACTGATATCTCAAAGGTATGAAGAAGTGACCAAGATGAGAATATGGAAGCCTGGGTATTTACAGGCCTTACAACCTGTCATAAGTGACATGTGATTACTCTGCAGTGTGTAACATACATCTTTTTTTAAGGAATAAGCTTTCCTGCAAGTAAGGACAAGGCAAGTAAGGACAAGTTATATATGAAAAATAGATCACAATTGCCCAGAAAAAAAAATATATATATTACTTGAATCCATTTTGCAATTGGTGGAAATCGAACTGGCTACGTCAGTTTCACATTCGAGCGCTTACCCAACTATTCTATGGCGCCCGTCAAGATTACTAATCTGTACATGGATGAACAATAATATTGCTGAAATCCTTATTTACACCTGGTTTTTATTTTTAAATATCCAGTACTGATTACTGAATCTTTAGCTTATTATTTTTCCATTGGGAAGTTTAAACAGCAACTTATGCTAATACAAATCTACCACGAACACATTTAAAAACAACATCGGTTAGTAAAAAGCTGTTTTGTCGACTAATTTGATAGTTGACTATAAAGGTGGAGACTGACCAGAGCATTTCGTCGTAACGTAACATGTTAAGATGCGAGCATTCAGTCAGTCAGTACACCGAGCCGAGCGCTCCAACCATAGATTCGGATGCTCGCTGATGCTCGCCGCGAGCGATGTTATGACGTTATTCCGTTCCGTGAAGCGCCCTTGAGCTATTTTTTTACGAAAATGGCGCTATATAAGTTATCCAATTTTATTATTATTATTATTATTATTATGTTACGACGAAATTCTCCGGTCAGTTTCCACCTTAAAATTGTTGCATGCTGTCATACTTTGTTTTTTTTTTCACTTTCCAAATTAGAACCAAAATAATTAGTGATCGGTCATCAATAAAGTAAATTAATAAATCATCCTTTAGTGTATACACACATATACAATAAGTAAAAAAAAATAACTAAAAAAATGAGCATATATGTACTTGTAATATTCATAGGACCAAAATAGTTTAAAAAAAAGATATCCTTTTTTTCCTATTAAACGTTGGATTTCCACCCTGAGGATATATCAAGATATTATAGGTGTCTCAAAAGAGATGAAACACCTATTTTTTAAACGAAAGCAATATGGAAGTCTGATCATCCCAGGTATAAAGCCGACCGGTGCCACATTCCACATTCCTTTCTTATAAAAAATTATGTTTTATTATATTTGTCTCTGTTGAAAATTTGTTTTATATCTCGAAAAAATATTGTTTTATTTTTCATTTTAAATTTATTTTATTCCAGTACATGTTTGATGTATATTTTGGAGTAAAATAAATGCGCATTAAAGAATAAAGAATATTAAGGTTATTGAAAAATATAAACAATTATAAATATTAACAATATTTATTACTTTTTATAATACATTTTGTACAATAATAAAAAATTTATTGCTCTTGCGGAATCATATTTCATGAAAGATTTGCATCAGAGGTGTTAGTTAATAAATCAAGTAGTGGTGGTTCTCATAATAAAAAAAAACAGAATATTAAAATAATGATTAATTGACCTTTAGCAACTACAAATGTCATGAACTTTAAAAAATGAAACAACTTTGTTTTTAACCACATTTTTATTGGTACACTTTTTCTCCAACCGGTTTCGACAAGAACCTTGTCATCATCAGGGTTTAACATGTACTAATTCTAAAACATTGAAATACTCATAGTTAGGTGCGTGGGCTGGTTTAACCTTTCCCTTGCAATGCCAAAAACTTCCGCGCGCTCCGTACACCGTATAAAAATGTGATTTAAAAACGGGAAAAATGTAAATACTCCTAAATGTTGCTTTTATTGAGCAATGTTGAAATTGAAATGCACCAATTTTGTAATGTTAGCTCTGGTAAATATCTAAAAAAGAGAAGAAAAAATACATCGCAATTGCCGCCGAAGCTAGCCCACGAGTCGTTGTCCAGGGTGGACGCATCGCTGCGCATGTTTTTGGCATCGTAAGGGAAGGGTTAAACCCGCCCACGCACCTTAATATGAGTATTTTGATGTTTTAGAATTAGTACATATTAAACCCTGATGATGACAAGGTTCTAGTCGAAACCGGTTGGAGAAAAAGTGTACTAATAAAAAAGTAGTCAAAAACAAAGTTGTTTTATTTTATGAAGTTTATAAAATGTGTCACAAAGTATCTGCAAAAAACATTCAGGAAAAAGCAAATGTCATGATTTATTGGCCTTTTATGACTAGATATCTTGATTTGTTGGCCTTCTGACGCCATCTACAACTCTGTTACCATAATTAATTAGTCTTTAATTAGAAGAGATAGCCTGATGTCTATCTTTGACAAGCACAGCGGTTGCATTTATCATGTCGCATAGGAACGGAAGCAGAGAGCAGAGCGCAAAAACAATCCAATACCATCCGCAATGGCAGGAGTCGTATAGGATGTAAGCGAGGAGTATGGAACCCATTCCATGGCATCCGGTAGCTGAAGACTGGTGTTAAGAAACATACTACAATACCTTTGGTAATTTATTTAGGCGTGGATACAGCTGTCTCTCAATATGTACCCTCACCACAGGAAAACCCAGTGAGGGCACGTTATTGTAAATTGCAATTATGTATATCATAGTCGTATAGGAGAAAGTGACCAACTAACAAAACATAAAACGTTCAGGAAAGCCATGTAAGCCACTTTTGCTTGGCAAGAAAATAAATATCAATGTAGTTAGTCATTTTTAACAAGTCAATATTATTATACCTCCAAGTTTAAAATCCTGTGGGATTTTTTCAGGGCAAAATTAAGCTAGTAAGATATCAAATAGTCAATGATCACGTTTTTGTAAAAAATGCACTTGGTCACTTTCTCCTCTATGACTACGAAATGTATGATAAAAAATAAATAAATTTGCACAGTCTAACTTTGTATAAACATTGCAAATTTAAATATTACTCGTAGTCAATGAGTCATCCTTCTGTAAACATGAAATGTGTAGATTTTGAAAATGTGTGAATTAAAAATCTTCTTCTTCTAACCCTTATCCGCATCTAATGGTGCATAGGGCACCTCACCATATAAATACAGTGTTATGTTGATCGTTATCAGTCCTCCGGTTCAAGTACGAGTCTAGGGTAATATTGAATAAATATTATAGTGAAAAAAATCACTTATATTCATTTGACCGCCCCCTCCCCTGGGAATCAAACCCGGGGCCTCCAGTATAATCGAGCGTGCTGACCATTACACTACGGAGGCGGACTAAAAATAGCATTATTGAAAGATAATCATCTGCCAAATACTGATGAACTATTGAATACTCATAAATCAGGCCTAGACCTACATTTTACCACGAAGGACACACACATATTAGTTTACAATACGAGCAAAGGCATGCAACCCCGAGAACCCCAGCAATTACGATTTGCTCCATTTTATACCTGCTATTCCTTCATCATTTCCGTTTCCATCTAGTAGTAATGTCCTAAGCCATGAGCAACTTCGCTTACGACACCCTTAAAATAAGGCTATTGCGCTTCGTAACCACGAATTGCAATAGCATCAAAGTTTTACTTTTATTTTGAAGTAAAATGTTACAGTTTAAAATTATTAATAAAACTTAATTGAACTTAAAATCTAAATAAATACGTGGAACACATTTTAAATTTAAAAATTGAAGCAAAACATTTGTTTGGATATTATGACTCCCAAGGAATAGAATCCGGGACTTCCAGCACGGTAACCACTACACTATAGAGATTGACAAAGATTTTCATCTCATGCTAATCTCATCTAATTCTGTACAGGAAAACAATTCAATTTAAAATTCTCCAGCTAGCTGTAATTCGGAAAAACTTTATGCAAATAAACAAACCCTATATCCAGATAGTAACTGTGCAAAACTCACAGATAAGAACTTCCATATTATGTGTTTGTTACAGTCTGGTGATAAAATGTGCTATCACTTTATATATACACAGATCAGTTTACAAAAACTACAAACTTTTTCTGTAATAAGTGAGTCATTTTAAATACAGATAAATGTGTTATTAATTTTTTTTTGATCTTTCGATTACATCAAATCTCATTGCATAATTATTATAGCAAAGTGCCTCAATGATATTCAAGATTTCTATTTTATTTTATAAAAAGATAAATTTACAACAGCGATATTGAGAACCTGATAATGATTAAACAATATTTGTCATAGGTTATAATTTTATGTAATACAAATATTTTCTTTTGACTCCTATATGCACTCAATGATAAATATCATCAAATTAGCATCAAATTGATGCAAAGTCAAATTGATTGTTCGTTACATAGTAAATACTATTTAAAAACTATTACTCAAAATCTATTGTGATACATGTTTCGATGCGTTCCGCATCATTTTTTGTGTTTGAAAATAAAAATAAATGCAACGAAACATGTGTCACAATAGATTCTATTAGTGGTATTTACCAAGTAAAAGTACAATAAAAAAGACAATACTAATTTGTAAATATATAAGTATAATTTAGAAGTTTTATTTTTCATAAATGTCTTACAAATAGTCCAAAACCAATATTATACAAACCAGCAGAAACCAGAAAAAAGGCAGAATATTAGTTTGTAATTTGCAAGCATAATTGAGTATTGGACAGGCCGTGATGTTTGGTTAGCGAGAATGTTAGTGAAAAGGATACAGATGAAGTTTGTGGTGGGTGAGAACATGGATAAGCCGGACATGAAGCTGGTTATTTCAATGGCCAAAATAACAATGGAAAAATAAAATATCCCTTGCAACCTGCAATAAACACTGGCCATTAATATGTCGCCTGATATTCCAGTTGTAACTAATTTTGTAGATAAAAATGCATACTGCAGTGCAAAAATTGTTAAAGTTCTGTGATTTCATAAACTCATTTTATTTAAATGTGAAAAAAATTGTAAGGACTAAATTTTGAAATTCAACATAACGCATTAAATACATAGTGTAGATCAGTGTTTTGCAAACTTTTCCTATTCAAATAGTAATAATTTAGGATAAATTTTAAAGCAACATTTTTATAAAATACTACCTTAAGGGCACTCGTATATTATATTAAACTATTTCTGCTGCATCTATCTTGATATTTTTTCTTTATTAATTTTCAATATGATAAAAAAAAGTATATCTAAGCTACAATCCAAAATTTCCCATGCAAACAAATTTATAACTAGCAGGTGTACTCAGCCACTGATAAAATTTTCAAATCCTTATCTTCCCTTTTCCTAGATATTTGGATGATAACACATACTGAAAGTTGAAAGCGAAAAGGACTTAAGTGGAATGTTGATTTATAATGAGAATAGTAAAAGATAATCGTGCACACTAAAACATGTACATATACATATGTTCAATAATTTATGGCTTTTCTCTTTTACTGTCAATATTACGGGTGAATTTCTTTTAAAATTGTTAATGTAACTAATCCAATCCAGTCCTATAGGACGAGCTTACGAAAAAAGGCACTATGCGACATCATGCATATTGGAATAAGCATCACTCGCAAAAAAATCTCAATGTATGGAACAAATATCACTTGCGAGAAATTTTCACTGAGGTGTATTAGAGGTATATTCATAAAAAGCTTTTCTCAAGTAGAGTCAGTTTGAAAAAACACTAACATAAAGTTTTGTTTACCAAACCGACCCATATAGTTTTTTTGTTTGTAAGCTAATCCTTTACTTGAATTGCAGTATTTTTAAACTTAATAGCAAGAAATATTCAAAAACAAGATTGCCATCTCCTGACGTGAATTTGTCAACAATGATTTTTTCAAATTGACATTTATTTTCATATTTTAGTTTTTTTAAATTTCATTTACATAAAGCAAATAAAAACCAAGTTAATATGTTTCATGTTAAGATAAGTGATAAATCTTATTGATATTATAGAAAACTCATGTGAAATTGTCCAAATAACACATTTTTTCAAAGGATGCAAAATCCGACGCAGACTGGTACCATTTTGCTTTTGGGTTGACATCAAAGACAAACTAATTTGTAAACATGACATTTGACATTTTTTTCGGCCAAACAAAGCATAATAATAATCCATACTTACTGCGCCTCGTGCGATTTCAGGTGGGTCTCGTGGAACTCCATCGGTAAACAAAGTTTCACGCTCTCGCAATTCTCCCATAGCAATGATATGAGGACGCACAGGTGACCAACCAATGAAAGGAATCGGGCAGGAATTAAAGTTCCCTTCATACCAAATCTATAATATATAAAGTATCAGTTAATTTGATACGTCGCGTGCCAGTCATTCATAAAATAAAAATACATTTATTTAAATATCCTAAAGGATATTTTAAAATTTACCTGACTGATTATTAAAGAGTCGAAAGCAGATCAAATATTTGAAAATAGGCGCAAATATATGAAGATTATATAAGTAATATTATTATTAGCGAATAAAACTCGAGATTTATGCAAATTCGCGTCACGTACAAAAATGCAAAACTTCAAATCATTCAAAGACTAACTAATGTTGTATGCGGTTGTATGTCATATCAATTCAACCATAGACAATTGACAAAAGTACTACTAGTGATATTCCACACCTTAAGGTACATATACATATGCTACTAATGAGAGGCATGCTCAAAATGAGCATACTCTCTAGCCTGTATGCATACGCTCGAAATAAGCATACTAGTTTTAAGCATGCTCAAAAATAAGCATGATCAAATCAAATACTCCGACATATATGACATCTACTAGCGTGCTATTCGTCGGCTCAGTTTTGTGAAAATGAAAAACAAAGCGGTCCCTAGCACAGAATTGAATAAAATCATTATTGTGTTTGCAATGCGTCTAAAAACATGAAAATAAGAAAAAATTGAAAAGAGGAATAGGGCGATTTGGGTTATAAACTAAAAAATAAATTCAGTTTTTTCATTTTATAATTTTTGTTTTTATAATTTTCTGTCATAGTTAGATCGTTCATGTTGGTTATCAAATCTTGATATTCATTGTTTCTTGTAATATTGTTTTTATATAGGAGGATCGCGTATTCCATAGGCATTCATTGTTCCAATATAAACTTACAAATTTAATGTTTTCTCATCTCCCCAGCCAGACATTTTGGAGCGAAGTCGTGCACGAAACCCTATTACGAACATGTTTGAAACTATGTAGTATGCTCATAATAAGCAAACCTATTTACACATGCTCAAAACACCCCCACTTCCATCCACCCGTACTGTAAGTAGCACGCCTGAAAATCGAATGGCTGTGGATTTTAGAGCATTCTCATTAGAGCAAGGTACGTGCACACAGTTATTAAGTACCACTTACTCAAATATGGCATGTGTATCTAGACTACACTGCAACATACTTCAAAAGTTCTACAATGTAGTGCTGTCACAAAAAAATATATTAAAGTCGATCCAATGGCAAAATATGAAATACGATGTTCATCAAACTATGTATGTGTGGTAAAAACATCATTTGGCACCTTTTCCTTTTAGTGCGAGATAGAAATCGGACAATTTTTTCTCTCCATACAACCTAGTACCTCACGTCTAAGTGACTAATTTCTAGATACGGGTTATGCAACATTGCTTCTCATGTTCTTACTTAAGCTTCAACATAAGCTTTTAAGACTATTCCCAAATTGAGTGAGTTTACTCTTTATGTTCAAAGCTACTATAATTTCAATTGTAATTCTTGAGTGAAATATTGTAGGCAAAAAAACCAGGTATCTTATTACCGGCATGACTTTATACAATGGATCATTGTCAGACGGGAGCAATATCTAATTTAACATACTCAACCTTTAAGGGATTGTTTTAGACTCGTTTTGTGTTTATAACAGCCGGTTGTTTTCGTAAGTTGGTAATGAGTGACGTCACAGAAACGATGGACTTATTTAATATTGGTAACATTGCTAAATTATTAGCGGCTCTATTTGTTAATGTATGTGGTTAATTTGTAGGTACATAATATTCAATGTTTCTATTAGAACTGCACCGTCCGCATATTCTAAATCACATAATTTCTGAGCAGGACTCACTGCAATTCCTCGATCCGGTGGGATTGACATTCCTAGGATGAGTCTTAATTTTTGGATCCAATCAAGTATAATATTATATCTCCGATCAACGTCTTGATTTTTAGATTGGTGTGTATTTGAAGGCTTTTTAAACACAAAATAATTGTAAACATATGGGGAAATTACATTTTATTGCTCATGTTCTGCATTTCATTAATTATAAATAATTATTCCATGCGTATATAGAAAGGTTATAAAAATTGGCACAGAATCACAGTAACCAGCTAAATTTATTACAGCATTTTAATTATCATAATCATTTATTTGCAGTTGCCAATTTTTCTTTGATAAGTGCTGCTTGTTCCGAGTATTCAATGAAGAGCCTCTGCCACCGCAAGTGCTTACTGACTATTGCTAATGCGTCATCCAATAAGGTGTGTTTATCAAATCCCTGTAAGAAAGAAACATATTATTTTGCATCTAATATTGTAAACAACAAGTGTGAAAGCATCACCTGGGATCGTCAGAATGCTATACCAATTATGGACTGTCAGTATGCTCTACAATCCAAAACATTCGTAAGATGCGTTAACGAGATACAACATAAATTTTAAAGGTTGTTTTTTCCACTTTTGCGTAGTGGCAGCAGCGATCGCATAGTATCAAACCAAAGTTTTTACAGTCAAAATGTTTATAAACATAGCCTTAGAAGTTTTCTGTGAAAATACATTTCTCTAGGTAATTTTTTCTGGTGAAAGATGTTCATGATAATTGAAACATTTTCATCTCACAGATAATATATTTATTTTATTTATCTGAATGGATTTTTTTATCTTTGTAAACAGTAATTAATTACGAGTGATGGTTTAAATATACATAACAACTTTAATTTACTCAAAACTACAAAAGAGATCAGATTACTTTACCGACACTTCTTTGGCTTAAAGGCACTGCACTTATACTGGTAAAAATATCTTCAACCATGCGTCTGAATCATGATAAGCTAAAGAGTTTCGACCTTGTTTCTTTGTGTGTCATTGGTCGCAAGAACTCTAAGGAATCGATGGCTCTAAATGGTCATATGAATGTATTTTCTGGTGTCAGTAATAGACTTTTGGTATGATTTTCATCGTAATGTTTTCCTTATTAGATCTTTGAGCTTGGTACAAATAAATTATTTATTTTATTGTATTTAAGCATTGTTTATAATTTTTTTGTTTAATTTTGTATAGGGAAACCCTAGTAAAAAAAATCTTTGTTGATACGTGTCATATTTCATATTATTAATTATTTCGGCTTGACTTATCGGTATACAACTTACCATTAATGTGGATTCCCATGATTTAGATATTGACGTACAATGACTAGGTCCCATGAGATCATCTAAAATATTCCTTAACCGAGATTCAGGACCTGAAAAATGAAAAATTTTACTATTTTTGCCAACAACAAAATAAAGAATGAACTATATTGAAATTTTCTTGATACAGTGCTATGTTTATTGTAAATCTGACTGGCGTCCAAAATAATCCGCACAGGATATACATTAAATTTAGGTACAACATTTTGAGTGTGTCCAAATATTTGGACACACTCAAAATGTTGTAAATAAATTAACTGGTCAAATTATAAGCTAAAATAATAAAAATGAAAATGATATTCTCTTGCGTTTCTCATGTATGTAATTATAATCCAGAATTCGGACCTCACATACTAATAAAAGAGTTTCTGCTCAATAAAAAAGCTTCTTTTCATCTCACCAATAGATGTCTCTAGTGAAGTCCTAGTGATTCAAGAACAATGTTTCGAAATTGGATCATATATATATATATATATATATATATATATATATATATATATATATATATATATATATATATATATATATATATATATATAATTTCCAAGAATTTGAGTAATGTAATTTAGTTGTCAATAATGGGTAGAATTGGTGAATGTTACACATGTGTAATGTGATCACTTAAACCAGCCTATGACGGTCGTCAGCCCTGTAAATGCCCAGACTTCCATATTCTTCTTCATCTTTGATGAGATGTCAAAAAATAATATTAAATTTAGGTAGTGAAAACAAGGAAGGCTGATCACCTTTTCTTCGTGTGTTCGAGCGAGATAACACTGCGTTTATATGATGCAGTGTCCTATGCACCATTGGGGTGCAGATAAGGGTTTGAAGAAGAAGAAGAAGTGAAAACAAAATATTTAGTTCCTAATAAGAAGCGGACATGCAATTTCCAAAAAATAATGGTATGTGTATATGTGAAAAAATGTATGATACCTTGTTGCATTAAATGTGAAGTCAGCGCCATTAGCCAATGTTTATACTCTGAGGGGGAATTGATGAGTTTACTATTTGCCAGTTGTCCTTCTAAATAACTCTGAATAGCTCCTGCGTGAAAATTTCTGAAAAAAAAACCCCTAATTAAACACTCATTTCATTTTATTTTGTATGACCAATCATCATATCCGTGGCACAATGATTGGTTAATATCTATTTATAATATTTTTTAGATTACGTTTTATCTATTATTCAATCTGTCTACCTTATTATTTGTAATGTAAAACCTTAATTTTGCCATTATTTTTACTTCTTTAATTAACTTTGATTAACCTTTTAAACGCGTTAACTTTGTTCCTAAGAGACGCTCGTGCGCGGCTGTATTTTGCCGTTTTTTAAATTATTACTTTTATCATGTATTTAGTTATGAAACAATTTATTTTCCTAAACAAAAACATTCAATGGGATTCATTGTGCCTTTTTGGTACTCTATAATACACGTGTGTCACATTATTCTTGAAATATTTCGTAATATAAACAAATTAGATCGTAACATAAATAAATCAAAGCACGCATCGTGTGTCACTCTTACCCACTGGCGATGCGTAGCGTCGAGAGTGAGACAGATATAGGGCATGATTATGGCGCGGACTAATTACCGACCGCAAGAAAAATCAGGGATCTGTTGTTTTATTTATCCTTGTGATGTTACAAATTATTAGTCAGATATTTCAACAGATGTCATAAGGCCGAGGATTGACGTATTATTTTATCCAAAGTTCCACACCATGAAAAAATCCCTCCAAGTTGAATTGAGGTTCGAAACTTGGAGCAAAGTGAAAACACAAACGCTTATGTCAGCCGCGTATGGGGCATGTCTTGTAAAAACACATACGGTTATGCGAGCCGCGTGGATCCGGTTAATGTACTTTAAGCCTACTATTATTTATTTAAATTTCATGTATAGAAAAGAATCAAGTACATTGGCGGGCTTATTGATAAAAATCAATATCTTCCAACCAACCAAAAACAGGCTAGTGATATTGATCAAAACGTTTGATGCCATATATAGAGCTGTTATAGCATATATAATCAGAGGGTAGATATTATATTGTACATTGAACTAAATTATTGTTATTATTTAATATAATGTCTTTATTTATTTTTTAAATCCTTGTTGGCTACAATATTTTTAATGATTATTATCTCTTGGTTAGTGTCATCAGTTGTTAACACAAATAATCGTCAATAATAATAATTTTGCATATGGAGATTAAGTATAGTCAAAGCTGGTTTAACACCTACCCCTGTTGGAAGTGAGAGTGGGGGGGCCTGCCCCTGAAGGTAGCCTGCTGGAGCGCGGCCAGGGGGCCCGCGGGGGTGGTCGCTGCGCCCGACAGCGGCATGGACCCCCCGCTGCCCCTCCCCAACCCGCCGCGAGCGCATCGCCAGAGCGGATCTGTTCCATCGCAAGCCAGCACCCTAGAAAACAAAACAATAGTAAAAACTTTATTTTTTAGCCTTATTTTACAGCATGGATATGCATAAATAAAATTGAGTGATATGTAAACAGTCTATGGTAGAACTGATAGAAATGTTCACAACATAGAAGTATTTCATCCATGGACTAGTCTTTATATTGATGAAAATTAGGTGTTAATAATGACCTAGAGAAATAACTGGAGCACTGATGTAGGAACACTGGAAATTAATTTGAGGCAAAAAAATCTATGTGATATTTATTTTTTTTTTATTTATTTAATATAGTTACATTTTTAAGTACAACATAATACAATTTGTAAACATTTATACATTTGGCAAACTTATGGTTATAGATTCGCTGTGCCTCTCCAAAAAAGAGACTGAGCTCTTGTGCTTGGAGAGGGACTGACACTCAAGGCTTAATGTTTTATATAATTAATGGTACCTATAGTAGTCTTTTTTTATATTTTTTTTCAAGATTTATATGTAATGAGCATTGATTAATTTTAATCTTCTATTTTTTTAATTTCTTTGGGGAGTTTATTGAAATGTCCCAAATATTTGAAGATTTGTTGAAATTGTTTAGTATGTATTACATTTTGGTATTATTACAATTATATCCCAAACTCGCACTATCCGCAATAATGCACTAGAAAGAGACATAGATGCCTTCCATACATAAAACATATATCATATGTTATACAAACAAATGATAATATTGTATATGTCATGAAAATTTAATATTTGGACATTGTTGTATTTGTTATTTAAGTCGGACGAAATTTCAAACTTAATATTTAAGAGAGAATAATAAAAATATTTGTATACCATGTGCACATCTTTCTGCAGTAAATGTAACCTTTTCCATTGGTTAGTGAGATCATTGGACTGCCGTCATCTGCCAAATTGCAACTTGAAACTGTCACTGAAATAAAAACAGATTTTGTGGTGCTAAAAAATGACATTGAAGATTTTAGAGATTTCAGTCACAGTTTTCCAATTAAAGTTTGACAATGCTGCCGGCTTATGGCGGCTAAAATTATCAATACATGTGCACGGTATTGCTACATAAAATAATGGCACATTTTTTTGTTATGGCAGTCTTGACGAATTATAAAAGAGTATTAATAAACATCATGTCAGAAAGCCATATTGAAGAAGAAAAAAATCTGTGTGATAAATGAACTTGTCACATTATATGAAAAAAATACTGCTCACTCCAGAATTCGAATCTAGGTTTTCTGGTTAGACAGTTAAGCAGTCAGATACCTCTACTATAAAATTACTAACACACGACTGCTGACACCATCTGACATAGACTGTATGAAGCCAACATTATTTATAGGGCAATATTTCTGTGATGTGAGTCGTGGCACCTCACCAAAGCTCAAAGCAAAAAATTAGCAAGTTTTGAAAATAGGTGCCTGAGGCGAATACTGGGTATAAAGTGGTATGACTTCGTCAGAAATGACGATGTGAGGAGAAGAACTCAACAGCCCATCATACTGGAATTTATGAAGAGGAGTAGGTGGACATGGTTGGGACATGTCCATAGAATGCCACCTGAGAGCATCAACCCCTCATGTCTCTTCTTCCAACCCCGAGGATTCCGGCGCCCCGGAAGGCCGCTGACGACCATTCACCGACTTTATTCAGCGGAACTTCGAGACGCCGGACTGACCTGGGAGGAAGCCAAGGAGATGGCGCGTAACAGAGTGACTTGGAGACGTCTCGTGTTGGCCATATGCTCCACCTAGGGAGCGAACATGGAACGAAGAAGGATATTTCTGTTAGGTACTTCTGGATATAGAATGAAAAACCAGGTTTCTTAGTTGCATATTTTTTTCATTTTGGGCCCATTTCGCTTTTGTAATAGATTAATAACTTTCTTGTACAAAGTGTGTTTACATACTGTTACTTTTTAGAAAAATCTAGTTTGGTAAACCTGTGGTCTGTCCTACTACATCGCCGTCTCTCTTCACACATTGTTGTCGGGCGGTTTTTCATCAACCCCCACCGTAATTATAAGTGTCACAAGCTCTCAACCAGCAGAATGTAAAATACACTTTTAAGTGTCAGTTTTACATACTAATACTTCTCCAACCCTTATCCGCACCCGATGGTGCATAGGGCACTGCATCATATAAACGCAGTATTATCTTGATTGTGGAACACATGAAGCGAGGGTGATCAGCCCTCCACTTCAGGGTAATATTGAATAAATATGAGTGTGAAAAAATCACTTATATTTATTTGACCCCCCTCTGGGAATCGAACCCGGGACCCGGATGGTAGCCGAGCGTGCTGAGCATTACATTACGGAGATGGATACTAAAGCAATATTAGTGTAAATAAATACAATATACTATTAGGCTTACCCCCATTCTGCATAAGGTATCGGAGGGACACGGGCGGCAAGACGCAGCGCCGCTCGGCCATGTTCCAGACGGTGAGCGCGGCCGCGGTGGTGATGGCGCACAGGTGCGTGGCCTGGCCGCGCGGGCACGCCACGAGCGCCAGGCGCGCCGCCGGGGCGCCCAGCGCCAGCGCGCCCACCTCGCGCCGCCCGCTCGCCGTGTCCAGCGTGTGCAGTGTGGCGTCCTCGCACCCCACGCAGATCCACGTCGCGTCGCACGCTATGCTGTTGCACGGGGAACCTGAACGGATACATCATTTTGATTTATTGTATTTTATTTTAAAACGGCTAATGCCTTTATCCTTTCCCTTACGGTGCTTTTATTTATGTGCATGTATTTTGTTCACCATATGAAAATGTGATTTAAAAATGGGAAAAATGTGAATATTCTAAATGTTGTTTTTATTGACTATAGTTGAAGTTAAATGTATCAATTTTGTAATGTTAGTTCTGGTAAGTACACTAAGACCTCACTTTGCGCCGTAGATACGTTCACAAAGATTCACCAAATTTTAAATTTACAAAACGGGAAATAACCCTTTGGAAAATTTAAAAATGATTCTCTGAATAATAATTAAAAAAAACAACGCAATTCAAAAAAAAAACGACGCACAGCGAAAATGAGTCTTAATTCAGTAATGACGCAAAGCAGGGTCTGAGAAAAAAAATACATCGCAAGTAGTCGCCATAGCTCGGCTGTCCAAACTTAAAACACAGTAAGGGACATTTTTTTTGTAGTATGTTTTTTTTGCATTTTTGGACTAAGTAGGATCTACTTAGTCCAAAAATGCAAATAAAACCTACTACAAAAAAATGTCCCTTACTGTGTTTTGAGTTTGGACAGCCGAGCTGGCGTTGCGACATGACCAAAGGAAGGAAGAATGAAATCTTCTAATGGTGTCTGCATTAACATTGTTACACTTCATAATTACTTATGAATTAATAAACATTAAAATTATTACTTTTAGCTAGTACTTTTAACTTATATTAAATCAAATCATATATGTATGCATAAATTTTACGCAGTTTTTCTCTGAAATTTCAAGAACCAATCACAGAAAATTGAGTCATAATACAAGTTTATTAGTTTAAACTCACTAAGGGACTGGTTGATCAAATTAAGTACATTTTTATTTACATTACCTAGGAAGGTTTCCCATATTGGATCGTTGGAGGCAGAATTTCCTGGTAACAGTTGTATTCTAGATAGTTTTCCGTGCGGAGTGTTACATGCATTATTTAAAACCTGCAAAAAGGGAGAAAATCACTTAATGTTTAGTACAGAAACATGAATTATGTGAGATGAAACGGATAAGTGATTTGGCTAGATATCGGGAACCAGATATTCAGCGCAAGATGTGTGCATTCATCAAAAGTATTATATTTTTAATGCATGTTTATAAGAAATAAATATATTTGTGATGACATTCCATTTCCACAAAGCCTCTACTTTTGGAGGCTTGTCTGCAGGTAGGATAGTAAGAATAGGGAAGGTAAATGTGAAAAATACATCGCAAACACCCAGACCAATTGAAAATAAATCTTTCTTGCATTAAATTTGCAATCGGTGGGAATTAAAACCCGGGACGTTAGTAACCCAGTCGAGCTTCTCTACCCAACTATGCCAAGGTGCCTGTCAGTTTGTTAAGTGTACTATAAAATACCAAATACCAGATAGTAACCGGATATCCATTTCATCTCTTTATACATTTGTTTTTTTGTTTTTTTTTTTTTTTAGGTTTGCTTACCTGAACTCTGTATTTCCCGGCATGCCTGACAATGGGCCCCGCAGTCCCCAGAGTTGGTTTGGCTAATCTCTCCCCATCGTGGTGCAAGGGAAGGGCCTTTACAGACGTGTTCTCTATCGGTTTAATTGTATTAAGTTTGTGTTTCTTAGTTACTTCGTCTACTTTCGGCCCAGGGAGTACATCGCCTCTTCGCTTTAACCGGCTATCGAGTTGACTGAAAAATGAAAGAGAAAAATAAATATGAGAGATTAGTGCACCTAAGAAATGTCTAAAGTATCTTTCTTTTTGGCCTTTAATGTCCATTAGCCATCAGGACTTCTATATTTATTTATTGATTTTTCAATCATCATATACATAATTTGTAATTATGTATATGATGATTTCATCATACACAAAATTACAAATTCTTGGTAATAATAATATTTAAATAATAATATTTAATATTTATATAACCATTTTCAGAAAATTTTGTCTCAAGTGCGGTTAATATTTTCCATACTACTATATATTATCCTATGAACTATAATACAAAATTTAATTATAATATATACACCCAGAGATCTGTCATACATAAATTGCACTCAACAGAAAAATAATATTATTTGAAGGAATAAGGCATTAAAGAGCTAAATATTGTTTTGATTTAAATTTATAATTCAATTATTAATGTAATTGAAAGGATACAGATAACTCACATTTGTACATTAAATTCAAGTACACTTGTATTATAAGTTCTATACATATCGGTATTCGGTCACTGTGATTGCATTACATTAAAACACTTGGCAAAAAATGTGTTTAATAAATAAATAAAATATGTAACTTGCTTATCTGCGGGAGGATTGGTAACGCCTATGAACGAGCTCGGTCCCTGGGTGGCGGGAGTGAGCACGCTGGCGTGATTACTGACATTTGGTGCAGTTATAATATCATCTCGCTTCTCTACTATTATCTTACTCTTGGCTTGAGACGAGCTGCTGAAGCAACCCTCGGTATTCGTGGCATTTGTGAAACTTTCGCTGAAAAATAAGAAAATCAAAAAACATTAGCAAATGATACTCTCGGAGACGCCGCAAATACATTATTCATATTGACAGGGTCATTGCTGTTTTTAATGGTTGTGGTTTGAGTTGTATTTGGGCATTTATACTGTGGATCAATTGAATCACAAATCGTTTGGTTGAAATTATTTGGGTACATTTTGACTCAATATCTATTCAGTTCTTTAAATACATTATTTATTTTGTCTTAATTTCTTGCTTTTATTTTATCTTGCCTCCAGATAAAATAAAGAGGTTTATATTGAACAATTCCATTTTGAATTTTTAACACATTGTTGTAGGGTGGTTTTTTCATCAATTCCGACCCTAATTAGTATACTAATCATAAGTAACCTAATCACAAGTAACTGCAAACCCAATTCTGACCTGTACAAGGTTTTTTGGGGTCCCTCGCACTGCCAAAAGTAAGCAAATAGAATGCTTATAAGCGACTCCCGCTCTCTACAAACAGTATGTAAGCTTTTAAGCTTTAAATACGCTTTAAGCGTTTCCCGCAAACAACGTTTTAATACAAATAGCCATTAATAGATTTGATATTATGGCGTCAGTGAACAGTTTCTGATAGAAAGATGAGTATGTTATGTGACCGGGAGATTTAAAAGAGTCGGTAAATGGTCATACACTAATATTAAAGTTATTTTAAGGTTTTGAATGCGAGTGATACACTGCAAACTTACTGGTGATCAGTAGGATGGTTGAGCGGAATAAACATGGGCGTGATTCTCCTCTTGCCATCCGAGGTTCTGGTCTCTATTTGCCTGTTGATCGGTCGGACGGGAGAAATCATCGATGAAGAATTTGTAGATGTATTGAGAGTCGTGTTAACAACTATGGCGGACTTCTCGTCCACAGTGCCATTACTAGACACGGATCTAAAAAATATCAATCAAACACATATAAATTTTAATTACATAATTTATTCAAACCACCTAACTAACCATCATGGTGCTTCCTGAAAGGGTAGGCAAAGATAATAGAATAACACACCACCATCTTTGCAAACATTTTTCGCCTCTTCCACATGCATGCATCTCTTCATATATTGCCGCCAATTATTCTGACTCCTGACCAAACCGCTTTCAAGTATTTGATATACTTGATCTTGCCAAGTTTTCTTCAGTCTTCCTCTGCTCCTATTTCCAACTACATTAATCTCATAAACTTATTTCAGTTCTTTCCTCATTTATTTCGGTTGTTTCACATGTCCAATCCATCTAAACATGTGTTTCTTAATTTTATCGATAATGCTTATCTCAGCCTTGCATTCTTTCCTTATTTTTCACCATTCAAATATCTATCATACATTGTTGTGCCATACATTTACCTGGGAGATCGCATTTTGACTGCATTCTTATGCTTTTGCATACTTTCATCCTTCTCTTGCCGACTCCATGCTTCACTTCCATACATTAGGGTTGGTAACACTCTTATGCAAGTGTTTTTTTTAAATATTGAAATCATCATGTTATTTCACAAAGTTAATGCTAAATCAATAATAATGTTCATCTTTGCAAGTTACAAGATGGTATAATAACAATTAAAGAAACTAATGAAAGATTAAATTAATGTACAATATGTATAACATTAGGACACTAACTTGGGTTTACTTTCAGTCAAAATGGTTGCTTTTGATATTTCCTTCTTTTCCAATTCCTCTCTTACTTTGAGTATTTCCGGACTCTCCACTAATAAATTGGCAGAAGACAAATCAGGATCTGATACGGACGCTAATGACTTGCCATATCTTCTTTCATATAGAACATTCTGTAAAATGAAGGTTACAATCAATCAATTCAATTAATATTTTAAGAATGTCACAAAATATTTTGCAAAAATAAAAACCTTTTCTTGTGTAGATAGAGGAAGGCCGATTTCTTTTTTGGAAAACTGGATACAAGCTACTGATCCGTCCCAACTGCAGGCCAGAAGATTTAAACCTGAAAAAAGGATATTGATAAAAAAAAGTGAAAACTAGATGATTTTGCAGGTATATACACCAAACATACTTTTTGAATTCACTATTTTATTTGGACTAGTTTTCGGGAGTTGGAATTGAAAATCATGTCAGAAAATTACCATCTTTGCTCCAGGAGAGGTCCAGTACGCTGTCGGTGAACAGTTCGTGGATGACAACCAGGGGTCGCTTGAGCGCCGTGCACCAGACGCTGAGCGAGCGGTCTCGGGAGCCGATGGCCGCGCAGCAGTAGTACTGTGCCCCGCGCCCTCCGCCCTCCAGACATCGCGCCAGGATGTTGGAGTTGAAGCGCTGGAATTTAAAAACAAACACACTCTAACATAAAACCATTTTAAAGTCATTTATAGATTTGGCGTTTAATATTTAGAACTCCACTTTAATTTATGTAATAAATATTAAAATCAAACACTGATTTTTAGAATCTACTAAATTGTATTTTATTGTAAATTTGTGACATTGATTTCGCCTTGTTATAGCATTTTCAAACTAATGTGAAGATTACATTTTAATGTTGCTCAGTTGTAAAACTATATATTTTAGTAATTTTGGAATGTAAATTAATTAAAAATATTTAAACGTTTTTATTGATGTTTCAAGATAGACTAAAAAGTCATTAAAATGGAAATATCAAAGTCTGCATATTTACAGAATGGCCTATTATTACCTTTTAGGTAAGTAATTTAGGGAATGATAATATTTTGGAAAAAACCCGCTCACTAGTATTAGTTTGTTAACAGGTAAGGTAAGATAATTATAAAAATAAAATAATAGGCGCAGTGGCATAGTTGGGTAGATGCTCGACTATAAACCTGGCATTGCGGTATCGATTCTCGCCAATTGCAAAATAAATTCAAGAAAAATTTATCTTAAATTGGTCTGGGTGTTTGTGATGTATTTTTCACATTTATCTTCCCTATCCTTACTGTCCTACCTGCAGACAATCCTCTAAAGTAAAGGGTTTGCGGGTTATTCCTTTTTTTTAAAACTTACAACACATGTCACGGCTTTGCGATGGCCCACGAAGTCCTTGTCACACCTCCAGCCGTCTCTCTCCACGATCTGCGCGGTCGGGCCGCCGCCATTCATGGCGTGGGCGCTCACCACATACTGGCCGTCGGGCGACCAAGATAGTCTCAGAACGTGGGTAGTACCTGCAACACCAATCATCATTTACCAAATGGCCTAATCTATTTGAGATAATACTGAAATGAATTATGAATCACATTAATTAAATGTATGTAAAGGAAAAGCTCGTTAATTCGAAATTTCAGGAAGTAAAATACAAAAAATACTTTTATTATTTGGTTCGGTTAATTTCACATTAAAAAATTCATACACTACAGGTTTATGCGAATGCGGCACTGTTTTGAAAGAAGTTCGTACATACATACAAAATAATAATAGCAGAAATTGAAAACAATTTTTTTAATGAATATTATTGAATATGTATTTAAAAAGAAAAGTGCTTGTTTTTTTTTTAATTTTAGGCTTTTATGATTTTGTTATGTTATGTTATGATATTTTTCTTGGATTTTGATCAATCTAATTTTTCACCGTACAAAATATTTTTCGTGTCTCCTTTCTAGGTCAGTATGTTGTCGATTGTTGAAAATTTTTATTTGCGGACTATCATTAAAGCGATGCATTAAATAAAATTAAGATTAAAAAAACAAACGGATATAAAAATGAGGGAAGTCCTACATCAAAAATTGCTGGAGGAACTAGAACTTTTTAAATAGTTTTAAAATTTTTGTTAATTTTTTTTAAATCTTAAACATTTTTGTTTGAGTCAATGAGATTTTACTGAATTACTTAAATCTTACTTTAATAGTTTAAGATTCAAACCGCATTACCTCCACACTCCTCAAATGGTTCTGTGACAACAGCTTCTTGCGTCCAATCCGCAGTTTTCCAAATTCTTAAAGACTTATCATCTGATTGTGATGCTAAATATTTTCCAACCTAACAAAAAAAAAATACAAAATTACCACATTTCATCGATTACATTTTTGTAGTATTTGTAATACTTCACTGTATTTATTTCACTCTACTTAACAAGGTGGAGTAGGCTAAAGGAACAGAGAGACGGGTTGAAGTTTTATACTAGTACTTACAGGGTCCCAAGCGACTCCCTTCACGAGCCCTGAGTGGCCGTTGAGTACGCACACCATTTCCGGAAACTTTTCCGCATTCCATACAATCACAGAGTTGTCTACGCTGCAGCTGGCTAGCCATTTATCCAATGGAGACCACGCCAGGTCTAGCACATCTCCTGAAATATCAAAAATAACACACTGCCAATTTTCATATTTTATTTTGCCTGTACGCTCTCGATCATCCCCGAGTAAATGATACCAAACACATGCTTTTTAACCACTAACTTTAAAGTACTCAAAGAATATTCTTCACACAATACTATCCACATAATTTTTTTTTTGGTAACTGTAAATCAAAGTGGATTTCGATGGGAAAATCAACAGATTTAATTATCGTTTTTCTTCAGGGGAAAAATTTCCAATATACAAATTTTTACATTAACAGTACAAATGTGTACACAAGTACAAAACCAATAAATAAATTGTACTACTCCTTCTTTTTCTACTTTTTTGTACTAGCAAATCTAAAGTTTTTTTTTTCTCTTAAACTGAAGTTATTCATAAAAATATTTTTGGTATTTTTATTTTATAAAATGGAGTCTCGTTTAGAACAGTACCAGCCTAATTATTAAGAGATTTTGTTGTTATTGGATCGAATTCTATTTTTATTTACATATATGATATGTGACGCGTTTCGTCTTATTAAGACATTATCAAGCACTCACACATATATGTAAATAAAAGAAGAATTCAATCCAATAACCGTGTTTAATTTTGGATATATTACCCAATTATTCAATATGGAATTCTACTAACTGTCTGCAGTTACAATAAATAAAATAAAGTTTTTTTTTATTGTATTACATAGTTAGCAAACATTTATTCAGAAAAACAGTATAATACTTCTTCTTCTTCTTCTTTATGAGTCCTCTGACCTCCACTGGTGGATATAGGTCTCTTCCCCTTCTTTCCATTTCCTCCGGTTGGTTGCTGCTTGCAGCCAGTTTTTACCTCCCACCGTGACAATGTCGTCAGACCATCTTATTCAGTATCATACTAACCGATGTCAAATGTACATATTTAAGTTTAAAAACTAACTAACTAACTAACCATCACGCCACAGGGGTAGGCAGAGAGAATAGAACGCCACACCACTCTGTCTTTGCACACATTATTCGCCTCTTCCACGTTCATGCATCTCCTCATACATACCCGCCGATTATTACGACTCCTAACCTGACCACTTTCAAGTATTTGGCATACCTGATCGTGCCATGTTTTTCTCGGTCTTCCTCTGCTCCTTTTTCCAATTAAATTCGCCTCATAAATTTGTTTTACCGTTCTTTCCTCACTCATTCGTTCTACATGTCCAAACTTTTCTTAATTTTATCGATAATGCTTATCTCAGCTTTGCATTCCTTCCTTATTTCACTATTCGAAGATCTATCATACATCGTTTTGTCGCACATTCTTCTGAGAGATGGCATTTCGACTGCATTCAGTCTAATATTTAAGTTGAATCATTAAGGAAACTCACCGGCATGTCCTCTGAGGGTGGCAACACACCTCCAGGTCTCCGCATTGAGTTTCCCATTCCCCCCGAACACGGCGGAACCACCAGAGCCCGACATCTTCCATATCATCACCAACTTGTCGTCTCCGCCTGACGCAAGGTACTGCCCGCCAGGACTCCAGCGAACACAGTTAACGCAAGCTACAAATAGTAAACTAAATATATTAACACTTTAACACGTTTTACGTGTTGATGTCTTATTTTAGCCATGCGTTATCAACCGCATACGCCACATTGGCGTCCTCGGATAAATATCAATAAATAAAATAAAAACCATTCCCAAAAAAAAAAACTAGTGATGTTTAAAATTTGCCCATGCATGGTGACTGATGTATTACTTTTCTTTTGTTATGGTGTTCTTCGCAATGACACAAATACAATATAATACAACACCAAAAATGTTGAGATTTCCATTAATCCCATCCAACATCTAGGTATGTGGTTTATATCTTCTTCGTCTAACCCTGATCTGCATCCGATGGTGCATAGGGCACTGCATTATATAGAAGCAGTGTTATCTTGATCATTAAATACACAAACGAAAGGTGATCAGCCTTCCGCTTCAGGAACCAGTCCAGGGTCATATTAAATCCAGGCTCCGCCTTTACAGTGTAGTGGTTAGCGAGCTAGGTTACCGTGCTGGAGGTCCCGGGTTCGATTCCCAAGAGGATCAAAATAAATATTAGTGATTTTTCAGTCTAATATTTATTTAATATGACAATAGACTGTTACTTGAAGCGGTATATATAGATTACATTATCTTTATCTGAATTTTAAAAACTGTTGTATAATTACAAATAATAATTGAAGAAACATTTTTCAATTATAATCTAGTATAGAAATACCCTCGGAAGATTAAAGAACTGTGACAACAATAAATAAATTACTTAGATTCATAAATCTTTCTGATTTTAACACATCAAATATTTAATGTTATATTATTTACCTAAATGATTATCCATTTGACAAAGCATCTTAGGTACTGATGGGTCCAGTTCGGAAGATTCCTGTAGCACGGCATTCAGGTTCCATACCACCACCCTCCCGGAGTCACCTCCCTGACCACCGGTGGCAAACCTACCCCCTGATGGGTGGATGTCCACGGAGAATATCGGTTTTTCTGAGAAAAAACAAAGTTTAAGATCTATAAATAGTAATCAAATCAATAATTTATATTAAAATATGCGAAAAAATCTGTATGAAAAATAAAATAGGATTGAATACGTATTCCGAAAAAGGTAAAGTAAACTTAAATAAAACAAATCATAGAACCACTTACCATCGTGAGAGACCCAAGCCGGTTTTAACAATTTCATTTTTAATAAACTGTTTGCTATTTAACTGTATCATTTATTCACTTTAATCATGAAATTGAGAAAATATATTTGCAGAATTATCTTCGATTGCCGCAAAATAAAATGTCAAGCGTCAAATCTCGCGTCAATAGAGCATTATTTTTATATTTTGACGTTTTCTGTGGTAAACATTTTTGACGCATTTGAAATAGGTAAGTACTATAAATGGGAATTGGCTATATAATATAATATTATATACATTGCACAAAAAAATTCTGTCAGTGTCCATCGTCACAAAACAACTGTCAAAATATGAAAATATAACACGTATCTAGAATCGTCCGGAAAGGAACACCGGCTTTTGATAAATATTTATAGTAAACATTCGTAAACAAAGTTTATACCAAAATGTTTACTTATTTACAATATTGGAAAAATGAAATTGCCAATGTCGCAATAATAGTTACAGTTTTGCAGTTTTTATCCGGATCGTAAATATGACTTATTTTGTGTCCTCGAAAACATATATTCACATTATAACGCCTTTGACTACTATGTTCTTATTTCAGGATAATCTGTTTGAGATATATTAAAGCCCGATCAACTGGCGATACGTCTGGGTTTTCTTTCGTTTGCGGTTTTTTTTCGTAAGTTCTTTATTATTTATGATCATGCATTCTTTCCTACCAGAGTAAAATAATTAAAAACAGGCAGTGTTATTTATTTCGTAGTATGAAATACAATAGAACTTCACTATCTGTGCATAATTCGTTATACGACTGAAGTTAGTTTTGAGTTTTATCGTCAAACAAATAATTTGTATTGAATATTACGAAACTTTGTGCTTTATTTTCTTTGACTCGTATTCACATGAGTGGTGGGACACTGCACCAGATCGATGCAACAACTTTTCTAGTCTATTTCTACTTGTGAGTGAGTTTACTCTTTGTGTTTAAAGTTTCTATAGTTAAATGTAATTCCTGAATTTTAATTCTAGGCAAAAATACTGGTAAAATTAGGGTCCAGTCAGTACATCAGTTCGTATAAACGGATCGTTAAGATCCAATCGTGTAAGAACGACCCACGTCTAGTTGTTATCCTTTTAAGTGGTTTTTGTCTTCTTACAGGTGCAATCTCTGGCTGAAGTACGGGTTGTTAAAATTTGACAATAATGTGTCCCTGACTAATACACTCGGTGCAATCCTCTTCTTTATATATTGCTGTATTTATTTCTACTACGTTTCAAACAAATCACCTGTTCTGTTACAATTTGTGGGAATTTGTACGCTGCTTTTTTTGTTTCTTGTTTACATAGAAACAGAAAACAATCCTGTCTCCGCACTTCATTTAACAGGTGAGAGGATGCAGATATATAAAGTGAAATAAGTTAATACTTATTTATATTCAAAGCATTTACTTTGTGGTCAAACATTTTAATTGATATTAGTAATGTTAGTAAATAACCACTCACCGACTACTTCTGTCTACCGGTTTCGAGACGTACCCGTCTCTTCGTCAGGACATACACTACAATTTAACAATCATGCGAACAACACTACACCACACCCACTTAGTACTATTCACATACACTATCACTACACATGCAGAGCGAGTTGTTAGTCCCACCATGCTTTTGGGAAAAGTTTCCCAAAAGCATGGTGGGACTAACAACTCGCTCTGCATGTTTTGCATGTGTAGTGATAGTGTATGTGAATAGTACTAAGTGGGTGTGGTGTAGTGTTGTTCGCATGATTGTTAAATTGTAGTGTATGTCCTGACGAAGAGACGGGTACGTCTCGAAACCGGTAGACAGAAGTAGTCGGTGAGTGGTTATTTACTAACATTACTAATATCAATTTAAGTTAATACTGTTTTTTCATGTGTAAAATGTCTCTTGCACAGTGTGGTGGTTAGGTGGAGTCTCCAATTTGAACCCTGCTTGGTTCAAAATGAATATGGCTGATTTCTTAAACTAGTTATAATAAAAACATTTCATAATGGTCATTGCTAATTAAAAAAAAAGTTACTTAACTCAACTAAAGATGGTGCTGAGAAGTAGCGTGTGAATGATTGTGCCGATTGAAGGATAAACAGTTCTGAAATATCAGTAGTGTGGTTGTCTATCAAGGTAGAATTGGTGAATGTAACACATGGATAAATTGATCGCTTAAACTAGCCTGTGACAGGTCAAAAGCCCTGTCAATACCTAGACTTACATATTCTTCTTCATTTATTGAATTATTTTGTGTTTTGCAGGTTTTGTAAGCTGCATAGTCACCTTGATATTCATCGCATCACCTTTGACGATGCTATTCCATGTAATCAGAGTTCGTAGTACGGAAACTTTACCGTTCCCCATCATTGTCACCTCCTTCTTTGTATCGTCGCTGTGGTTCCTCTACGGATTGATTATAGAAGACGCATTCATGCAGGTAAATTATTTATAACATTCGGATAAGAACCCCATGAAAAACTGCTTAAAAAGCAGTTTATCGGGGCTTAAAGGTATTACCACCCAAATAGGTGGAAATACTGAGTGACCAAATGGTCAATTGATGCTTGAGTACAGGTAGCGTGTTTTTACCTTCTGCGCTGGCCTAATTTCAAAGTCAGAAAAGAAAGAATTATTAAATGTTTTTATATGAATATTATGTACCAAGCTCTTTGTTAAGGTCAAAACTATACGTAAACAATTATCAAATCCCGTCGCCAGCGGTCCGCAGGGGTAAAAAAACACCCGTCCGAAATGTGTTATTAATAAAATTAAAAAACACAAATATACATTTTTACATAAGAAGTAAGAAATAGAGGCTTTGTGAATTTTTCCTTTAAAAAAAATGTTTTCACAATGCAGTTTTTCAAATTTTTCTTTGTAAGTGTGGGTCTTACAAGAAGCCTAGAGCTTCTATATCAGATCCGGAATGTATCAGAAAACCTTTAGTGTATAATCAACATATTAAACTGATTTTTTAATCTCTTATTTTATTTCAGGTTCCTAATGCCATAGGCGCAATCCTGGCCGCATTTCAACTTTCATTATTCCTATTATTTCCCAGTGGGAACTCATCTACTCTTCCTCAATACAATAAACTAAGACAAGTTATTTAAATGCAAATAAATATATTTTAATAAATAAACCAATACTTGTTAAAATAATAAGGATAATAATAATCTACTAGCAAATGCGAAAAGTTTAAATTTCCATATTTGGAAACAATAGAAATTTATACAAATATAAATAATAATAAACCCATTATTAACAAGACGAAAATGACTAAAGCCTACCCCCTATTCATCCTTCATCATCCCAAGGGCATAACTCTAAATTTTAGACTAAGCTTCACATATTGTATTTAAAAATGATGTGGAATTCATTGAAACACGTGTCACAATAAATTTTTAGAAATTGTGGTATTTACCAAGTAAAGCTAAATTTGAAAATGAAAAGATATTACCACACAGTGACTGCCGAATCAATTAATGATTTTTTTAATGCTTGCTAGTAGATTATTATTATTCTTATTATTTAAACAAAAAAGATATATCGCACTTTGAATTTCACAACAAAATAACTTCGAAGCAAATGCATTCCAATTTTCATAAAATTAATAAAAGGTCATTTGCATTTTTGACCCGTGCTAACCTTTATGTAATAATTTTAAATCGTGATTTTTTGCAATAATAGAACTATAAAAGGTTGTTTGTCTTTTAAATTAGGTATGTATATAGAATTAAAAAGCTGTGTTTTTGAAGTACCTACTAATAAAAGTGGTAAAATTGTGGCCAGTCGTACTTTTTGCCAGTGACTTAAAGGAATTTAATAATTTTATTAGTCATTATTTGTATGTAAATATTTTAATAATTGTTGCTTATTTGAATTTTTCAAATCGGTTGTTTAGAAGTTTGCGCACAATCTTGTTAATGTCGTTATGCAGATAATAAATATTTTGTTCCTAGAATTCCAGACAACTTTGTTTTTAGTCATTCTAAATTTTGTTAAAAAATAGCAACAGAATCTCATATAAACAACCTATTTAACTCGATATTATGAATACATAAGAAAATTATTAATTTCTTTAATTATTTTACATTTCGACCTGTACCCATATTAATACCAATGTAAAGTCTTAGAGAGGATATATAAGACTCTGGTGTTCTGTTGAGTACGGAAAGCATTAATGGGTTAATATTTGTGCCAAATTAAGCCCAAATAAGAATGACTCGTTATAGACAAGTAAAAGTCACAATATTGCTTATTTGATAGTATCTTTGCCTAAATTATTATTTCAAGTACATTCCTACAAATGTATTGTGTTTGTATTTATTATGCTATTTGCTTTATTTAAATGTAATTATTATTTAATATAATATATGTACTAATCAAGAATTTTACGATACAATATTGTGCCACTTAGTTATACTGATTTAACGAATATCATGATATAATTTTAATATACTTAGAAGAGAGCTTTAAAAAGTATTATGAAAGATTTCCAATAATTTTTTTAAAGATCTGCAAAACCATGGTAGTATGTATTTTTCTAGATTATTTTGTTATGTGTCGTACCATTTCTTGCCGGAACAGTTAAATAACCTATAAAACATCATCAAGAACTGAATTAGAAAGAAAAACAGAATTATGCTCTTAGTCAATGATAAATTATCATGCTAATACCAAAGTTTGTAATCTGCATATACCACTTTTGAACAACAATGTGATAAATATAGCTATGTTGTTCTTCTTGTTATTGTGCCACTTCACGTTGGGTCCACTGTGAGGGTTGGCTATCATCATGTCAATTTTTACTTTGTCTGCTGTTGCTCTAAACAACGACTAGGTAGTATAGTGGAACCACTCTGTCAAGTTTTTAACCAAGTATATACCATAGGTCTTCTCCCTATGCTGCACTTACATTTCGCTTTGTCTTGCCATATAATACGTATTACTCTCCTCATAAAATGACCAAAGTAAAGTTTTCTTTTTCATTATATGTACTGTCTATAACTTAAAATGTTGTATATCTTCATTCAACTAAACATTTTTATAGATACAATATTTAAGTACAATATGAAGCTGTTTCAGTAAAAATGTAAATAGGTTTAGATACATTTTTAAACTTCAAACCTCAACATCTAAAAGCAATATTTTTTCACCTTCACGACTTTGGCATAGAGCTGATATATATGTTTTAAATATCTTTATAATGGAAAAATTAATTGTAACAAAATAATTTATATCTATTTATATTTAAAATGTTATTTTCAGGCATTTCCTAGTATGTAAAATAGATTGGAAAAAATCTCACATTCAGTAATGAAGGTTTCTGCTAACTTACTAATTTTTGTAAATGTTGCCTATGAAGTTTCTTCTGGAAAACATTGTGTGTTGTCACAAAATATACAAAACTTTTCAAAATTTTTATAATGTGCTTTTCAATCATGGGTATAACGGCGAATGTGATCTCATAAACCAGCCAATTATAGGTTATAAGTCCTGTTAAGACATCCAGATTCCCATCTCAACATTTTTTTTATATATAAATATAAATATTGAGATATTAATAAAATCTTGAAATAAATAGTTTGTAAATGTAGCAAAATTTGTGAAGAAATATTTGGATGCACTCAAAACTTACATTAAATTATTGTAAAAAAAAAAGTATGTAGTTTTGCTGATTTAATTAATTTAGCCTTTGGATTTGGTGTATATTTGTTAAATATTCCAAAACTGAAAGCAATATTGTGATATAATTTGAAATCTCTTTACATTTTTTCACCCCATTAGTGCCAGAAAATATTGTTTAAACACCGTATATATTCACAAAAATATACACTCTTTATCATGTATTTATTTCGATTTTAGCTTGACTGCAAAAAAGGGTAATTTCAGTAGTGAAATTATTTATTTAAATTTAAATTTTTGCTGAATTTTTTTATTAAAAATAGCAACTTATGTGAAATAATGTTTTCCTCTTTTATTTATTTTTTATTTTTTGGATTTGACATTAATTATTATACATGATAATAAATACAGTATTTTCACTTGGGTATTGGGAAGACCAAGTTATGAAATGTAAATTATTGTTAAATAATAAAGAATTTCAATATTATTAATTGGACATTTTTTTACTATTATCGCATTTGCAAAAGGTGTCATGATTACATAGTTATTACTCAACTTAAAAAAAAATATAAATTAGCATTAATTTCGTACAATTCCATAACTCCTAATATTATACATACTCAATTGTTTTTACGAACTATTTTTAGAATAAAATGGAGTCAATTATTATTAATTTAGGTCGAAATGAAATTTTTTAATCAACTTTTTTTTATTTATTTGTGACAGTTGTTTCGCCTTGTGATGGCAACTTCAAACTTTGACAATGCCCTCATCTTTGTTTTGTTTGCATAATAACGGAAAATTGTAACAAAATATTTTTTTTTTTCCAAGAAAACTTTTTATATACATATTTGAGTATTTGAAAGAAAGAAAAACAGGACTATAGTGGAGCCAGACTATATGGGGTATATTGTAAAATTAAATAAAACATATAAAAACAGAAGCATAATTTTTTATTAGTTTCGATGAAGAAATTTCAGTTGATTTTTTTCATATAAAATACATAACATCTATGTAAAACTAATGTAGTAATATATTTTACATATATGTATTTGTTTTGTGGCCATACAAAATTACAATTGATATTAATATTCATTAGTTTAGTATCACAATAAGTGTACATTTGTGTATAGCAATCCTTGTATGGCTGTCCAAATTTAAAACACAGTAAGGGATTTTTTTTGTAGTAGGTTTTTTTGCATTTTTGGACTAAGTAGAGTCTACTTAGTTCATAAATACAAAAAAAACCTACTACAAAAAAATGTCCCTTACTGTGTTTTAAATTTGGACAGCCGTGTATACTAGTAAATAACATTAACGGGGCATTCTCCTATCACATCCATTCATATTAAAAATATATATGCATAAAACGGAATTCTAGCGGACTTTTCTCGCATCTGATTTCTCACCAGTATTGGTGTGATAATTTATTTATTTTATTATACACAAAATTATATTTTACAATTATTGCTGACCGGATATTTGTTAATTATTAGCTAGAATATGCTTTCTTGTGATTTGTGGGAGAAGTAAACAAAGTACTTCATAAATAAATACTATGGAGATACCTTATTGGCTGGATGGATCAATCCTTGTGAGTGCTAAGTATATCTTTATCTTTTTTTTATGTTAACTCTTTGCCCGTACCACATGAAGGCAAAGAAATGGGCAAAACTGCAGATTTGTTTGTTCCTGTTACAGGCACCCCGGCAAAAAATAGCTCAAACTGATTTTACCATATCATTTTATGAGGAAGCTGAATGCATTCTCGCAGGGTGGCCTTATGTGTCGCACTGTAATGGACTCCAATGTCAGTATTATTTTGTATATTTTAAACGCATCTTAATATAATTTATTTGCAATACAAAATCTGCTATTTTTCCAAATAAAATCTTTAATAAAACATATCAGTCAAAGGGTTAACCCTATCACCGCTCTTCAAATTACTTGTGACATTTATTTTCTTAAATCATTAATCATTTATAACAGATATGTAAGTATGTTACAAACCGTCTATTGTAGATAATAAATAATACATTTAAGCTTTGAAGGAAATGATATATTTTTTTAAATACATAATTAAATTGAAATTTTTACTTTGTGTCTTTCTCATTCTTGAAAACAAGCACTCATGTTACCAACACAATACACAGCGCGGGTGAGATGCAGATTTGTTGTCGAATTACAGCGACCGACCACCAAGAGCAGCAATTATATTTTAATATTATTTTCACAGATGTCAGTAGTATGAAGAATTAACACAAAAATTATTATCATGTCAACACTGGGTCTGCAGAAATTTTAATTTCGAATACCGTGCTGTCACGAACTCTGTGCCAAACGCTTATTGGGCATTATCAAAGATGACACAGACTCTGTGCCAATCACGGGTAAAGTGTTAAAAAAAATATGATAGGAGAATTACCATATAAGTTTGCCTTTCTACATATTAAGGCACTTCTAACTAAAACCTAGAGTATTCAATTCACATTAATTTTCTTATTGGCAATTTACCCTAAATGTTTTATATCTATGGAATTTTAACAAGGAATAAATTGTCTATGATATTTATTTACAGTATCTGTCCTAATTATTAGCCAACACTAAATTTTATTCATATTTTTTTTATTATTTTTATAAATGAATAAAAATATGGGTGTCAACAATATAATGTGCACGAATATTTTAATTCAATACTATTTTCGGGTAATCAAAAAGTAAATCTTTGATTTAACCAAAGATAAAATGCATACTTTTTTTTTCAATATAAAACATTGTTTAATAGTCATGTAGTAGAAGTTGTAAAGTAAACTAAAAGGGGTATTACTATTTTTATTTTAAATGAAATATAATTTTAAGATCAGACAAAAAGTAGGTAAAAATTGTTTTAAATTGATGTAAGCATTTTCCATAAAGAAAAAATTATCATAGTTTATTTCAAAGGTTGGGGTAGGTTAACAATAGGTTTTTTTTTTAAATATATATATATTTTTTAAATCACAAGACAATCGGTTCTATTCTTATTGAAATCTGTAAAAAAGGTGATATAAAGGATTACACTTTCTACATTTCAAAATGCTAGATGTAAACACTGGAATGTAGTGATGTCATTGCGAATTACAAAAAAAACAGATTATTCTTAGATTATTTTAACCTGATATTTCACTTCAAATGGAATGAACCTTGAACCTTATTAGGACAACCACTGTATGTAAATTTAATTACTTTTAAACATATTTTTGAAAAACTACAAAACAACATATATTTATACATATCAATCCAATCTTTTTTTCTTTTTAACTAATTAGACAAATTTTGCATTAAATTTTCAGAAATTTAAAATCACAAATATATGTAGTAAATATGTATCACTCACAGCCATAACCTTTTGCTGCACAGTAAACTGTAATTGAATTCGAATTATTTAAGTTAATTTACAATATTATAATAATCACACTTAGGTATAAAAATAGTTGAATGGCAAAACTAATCCACATAGTAATTTGCCTTTTGTTTAGATGGCTCTTAGTACAGAAAATATAATACAATTTTTTTCTAAAGTATTAACAAAACCACTTATGACTTAGTTGGTTTTTTTAGCTGGTTTTTTCTTGGGTTCAGGTTTAGCAGGATAAATGGCCATCAGTGCCAGCTGGACAACGCTTAATCCGAGACCAACCACATTTTGGAACTAAAAAAATAAAAACAATGTTATATTTCTGTAATTAAAAATGGATAACATGTTCCATCTGGAATATAGCATTAATAACTGTCTTTTTGAAACAACATTTGGGCAGACTGATAAGCCTGTCATTATATGATTGAACATGTATGGAGATATATAAAACAAACATAGGTTCAATCAATAATTGCTTGTGTTAAAATTATGTTCAGTATTTAACTTACCACTATGAAGTCATTCCTTAAAATAATTCCATAAAGCAGCCAGAGGAATGTGACAATTGTTCCAGAGAAAATAATGGGGAACGGCATACCGGCAGTACTCTTTGTTTTGATAATGGTTCGCTGGAAATAAAAGGAATGCTAAATTAAAGCTTTCTCAAAGCGACCATAGATGGTTCTAGTGAACCCACAGATAAAGTGTCATGAAAGCGATATATGTAGGAGATCCTAAAATTTGAGTGGTGTGTATACATGTCGCTCACTCCTTTCAAGAACGTCATAAATCAAAAAACTCGATTTTTCAGGAGAACGTTTTTAAAGTTTAAAAATATAATACAATGTATTAAAAATAAATATCAAGCCACTTACTGAACTTTATACTGTGCAACAGATCTTTTTAAGTAAAACCTGAAGGGTTTTTCTCCATTTGAAAAATATTTAGTTTATTTTAAAAAATAATTAAACAATACCTTTTCTTTAAAATGCAAAAACAACACTTTCTGCCCTGTGGCGGGTAAATATTAAGTTAAAAATATGCCGCTTCTGCTGGGATATAGTAAATTTTCTGGGCATTCCGAAAACATGCCCAACTGAAAATTGACGAATTTTGATTTATGACGTTCTTGAAAGGAGTGAGCGATGTGTGTAATGTGGTCACTTAACCAGTCTATGACAGGTCATAAGCCCTGTAAATACTCAGAATTCCATATTCTTCTTCATCTATATTGAGATGTCAAAATGTTAATTGTTATTAAATTAATATTTTAAAAATGCATTGTATTGTTAGAATAGATTTTAATAAATACAGTATCTACTCAATGAATTAGGGCCACCCATTATTTTTTTGAATACTCTGAAATCTTTTGGATTATTATATTTATTTTACATAAATACTTTAAGTTTTCTATTGACATCTAATATCATGTATATTACCTTCTATAATATGTAATATAAACCTGGATTATTTAAGCCTTTACAAAATTTCAAACCCTTTTTCTGAGAAAGGTCCCTAATTAGCACAGGTAGACAGATAGTTGAAAGTTCAAAAAATAGTCCTATCTCATTTATTAGTGAAGTTTCTTGAGTTCTGGTTGTTGTTTTGTTCAGAAAGGTTATATAGTTATCGTGTCTTGTGAAAAAAACTTAATTTTTAATTTTAGTTCATAAAGTATAAAATTGTTGTGTAAACACAAGTGTTTTTTTTGGAAAGGACAAAATGGGAAAAAGTAAAGACATTTCTGAGGAAAATAAGTCTAGTGTTATAGTGCTACTGAAATCAGGAATACTATCGAATAGAGAAATTTCAAAAAAAGAAAACGTTTCTCGTCAAACAGTGGACAGAATTTCAAAATCAATAAAAAATCAGTCACCCGCCACCAGCAATCGGCGAAAGAACTGTCGTAGGATTAGAAAAACAACACCGAGGACTGATCGAAAAATCGTTCAAAGTGCCTTAGAAAACCGTAGTGCATCAGCAAAAACATTAAAAATGAAATTGGAAGAAGAGGGTATAAATATATCGGTATCAACACTGAGGCGACGTCTTTACGAAGTAAATCTGAAATGCAGGCGCCCTGTAAAAGTACCAAAATTGACACCACGAATGAAAGCGGATCGATTAAAATGGGCCAGGCTACATCGAAATTACTCGGTAGATGATTGGAAAAATGTATTTATTTAAATTGAATTTTCAACATATCATTTTAGTAAATAAACTTATATTTGAATTAAACTTAAATTTTCATTATTTTTCAGGTCATCTTTAGTGATGAGTGCCGGTTAGAAGCCGTGACAGAGAGCCGTCGATTCGTCAGGAGAACACCAATGGAACGTTACATTGAGGCCTGTGTGGTAAAAGTTATCAAACACCCCCCTGCAACAATGATATGGTCATGTATTATTAACAATTTACCTGGGCCGTTGTTTTTCGTGGAAGGAACAATGAACCAAAATTCCTATAAGCAGGTCCTCGAATGAATTTTATTGCCCTTCTACCATACACTCGACCCAACAGAAGGTCCATACACCTTCATGCAGGATGGGGCACCTTGCCACCGGGCTAAATCAATAATAAAATTTTTGTCTAACAAAAATCTGCCTTTGCTCCCCTGGCCTGTAAATTCTCCGGACCTTAATCCTATAGAAAACGTATGGAGCATGTTAAAAAATAAGGTATACTCATTTCCAAATCCAACAGTAGACTGTCTAAAAAAAAATATTCAAAAAATTTGGTCAGAAGACGAAGAAATAAAAAACATGATAAAACAGTGCATTTTAAGTATGCCAAAAAGAATTGAGGCAGTTATTTCTGCCAAAGGTGGAAATACTAAATACTAACTATATTAATATGAAAATATATGCATAATTTAAGCGTAATAAGGTGTTCATGTGTAAATAAAATTCAATGTTGTTTTATTCAAGGTTTTCTCTGAGTTATTCCTGTTTGAATTGAGAAATTGCGCGAAATTCTGTGTGGCCCTAATTCATTGAGTAGATACTGTAGTGATATTGACTGGTTGTGATCGGTAGCCTGGAGGGGAAGAGAGGGAGAGGAAGATCCCCACACGATGGACCGATCAAGTTAAGGGCAGCAGCAGGCACCTCGGTGGTTGAAGCGCTGGAAGAGAAAACTGGAGACGAGTCATCGCTTCCACAAGGGTTACAACCCTCAGTAATGAGGAATAAGACAGAGAAGATGAGAGATATTTACCATTCACTATTGAATGCAAGGATGAAGGAAAAATTTAATTAGCTTACCAGGTTGAACAGCGGCGATGCAATGAGAAGCATCATGAAGGCTGTCACAATGAAGCCGAGTCGGTCTTCGGCGACGGCAGGATCTCCTCCGAGGACGATGCCGAACACGCCCGCGCAGATGGCTCCCGCCAACCCGGTGGACAGCCATGCCTGGGTCTTCTCCTCCGTGTACACGTAGTAGAACATGTAGTAAAGGACGTTGAGGAACACTCCGGCAAAACTCACCCGGATCATTGTGTCGTCCCTTAACATTAACCCATACTGGAGGTTAAGAACACCACTGGAAAAAAAAACATCACATGAGTCAATGGAAATCGAAATTCCAATTCTTGGGGAAAATAGTGTTTTGTTTTTAATAGCTTATTTTAGGTATTATGTAAAATTGTAATTAATATTACAAACTGCTGTTTTCAGTTTTTTGTTTTTGAACAGGCGATGTTATAATTCAGTTATAATAAGATATATTACTTTATAACGAAAGTTATAAAATGGAAAATTGGGTATGTATGGAAGTGCCCTAGCCATTGGTGCTATTCCCAGGAAGTTAAAGATACAATTTTTTTAATACAGATTTTTATTACCGAATACAGGTAAACTTTAGTGAAAATATTAACTTGCCACTAAAATTAAAGCCTAGAGAATGAGGCTCAAAATATAAATAAGCTAAAATGTACATCAAATAAGAATATGACAATAAAAAAGACTACAAGCGCAACTTGTGTGTTGAGCCTTCACAAGCAATAAAATAATTTTATTATCATTATATAATTACGTGTATTCCTGCATGTTATACATTGTACGTGTACATATTTGCATATTTATGTTTATTTATAAACATATTTATGTATACAAAAGTGTCTGAAGTAAACTCACTACAGATATTGCATATACATATCTCATTTTTTCTTCTTTGACTTCTATTCACACCCAAACGGTGCATAGAGCACATAATCAGTTCGATACGGTTCTAACACGATTGTCAATTACATGAAGGCAAGGTGATCAGTCCTGAGCTTCAGATTTTTGGGCGAAGGAGTGGAATTTATTTGATAGGATAGTGAAAGAACTCAGGATGAAAGACATTACAGCTATATAATTAAATAAATGAAGGAGGAAAAGTAACAAAATTTAAATAAATACATTTTAATATTAAATATTTTATGTTAAAAGACAAATGTTAATAAAAGCTATTTTGAAATTAAACATTGTAAATTGTTCAAAATAAATATTATTATTAAATGTATTATTAACTTTTGTTATTTAGATAAAAAATCGATTGATGCATCCAAATATCTAAAATATAGTAAATAAATAAATTGAAAATAACAATATAATATAACTTTAGTTTTTCCACTTTAATAAAATTTAAAAAATTTATATAGCTGTTTTTTTATTATATTAAATGCAGTACAATAAGAAATGTCAGTACATAACTTAAATCTAATACAAATAAAAAAATATTATTAAGTAATATTACTATTCTTGAGGATCTAAACTCAACCATTCTGTCATAAAGTAAAAGATAAAACGAAAATACGCTGTAATAGTAATAGATACCATGATATACTGTAGAGATAAGAAAAACATTTACAGTACAATCTGGTTGAACTAGGTCATTATCGTTACATGTTTTCAGACTGTTGTGATTTCACATTTAATGCTTTAACTTACACTATTTACAATTACAAAATAATATTTTTTCAAACTAGGATTTTATCAAAATACTTAAAATAATTTCATCAAAATATTTTTAACTAAGTAAAATATTATTTGAAAATGTTTTAAAAAAACTAACTAACTAACTAACTAACCATCACGCCGCTTCCCCGCAGGGGTAGGCAGAAAGAATAGAGCGCCACACCACTCTGTCCTTGCAAACATTCTTCGCATCTTCCACGTTCATGCATCTCCTCATACATACCCGCCGATTGTTACGACTCCTAACCTGACCACTTTCAAGTATTTGGCATACCTGATCGTGCCATGTTTTTCTCGGTCTTCCTCTGCTTCTTTTCCCGCTAACATTCGCCTCATAAATTTGTTTTACCGTTCTTTCCTCACTCATTCGTTCTACATGTCCAAACCATCTCAACACACCTTTCTTAATTTTATCGATAATGCTTATCTCAGCTTTGCATTCCTTCCTTATTTCACTATTCGCACATCTATCATACATCGTTTTGTCACACATTCTTCTGAGAGATCGCATTTCGACTGCATTCAGTCTACTTTCATCCTTCTTTTGCCAACTCCATGTTTCATTTCCATACATTAGAGTTGTAACCAGGACTCCGTTGTGCACTGCCAGTTTAGCTTCCGCTGATAGGTTTTTATTTGCTATAACTGATTTCAGTGCACCATTCACTTTGTTCCCAGCACCATTTACGTTGTTGCAGATAAAATTATATTTTTGCTAAAATATGTAATAGTTAGTGCATTACACAACTCTCAGGATCAAAATTGAAATAAATGGAGATTTTCAATGTTGGAATCATTTGTAAACAAACTACAAAGCATTGGACTTTTTAAAAACTTACGGTCCAAATAAGAGAAGAAAAAATAAACAAGTCAATTCTTTACCCAGAAATAAAAAAAATAGTGAAGAATGGAATCTTATAAATATATTTTTAGTGCAATAGTGAAATTAAATGGATATTTCCAACAATATTTTTTTAAAATCAACTCAAATACTGGATGGATTAGGGCCATATGAGATGTGTCAATAAGATGTAACATATTTTTACGTGAAGATAATATGGAAGTATATTTATTGGGAAACATTCTTTTCAAAACCTTGTAACTCAAAACAGTAAGGATTTAAATTGAAAAATTAATATCAAATCCCTCATTGCCATATTCATTGGTGAGTAAGATTTTGATGCATAGTGTTACTTTTAATTAAATAATATTTACATATGAATATTAAGTCACGTTTTAAGAAAAAATATCACAGTGCGAGTACCTCGTTCAAAGAAATGAATTTTTAAATCCAGGGTACTGCCAAATCTGTGATAGTTACATAACACGTATTTATATAGTGTTATAGACCTTTGTCAGATGCGGTCTAGTGGTTAGTTATGAAATAGGTAAATGGTTATTAAATATTGCTATTAAATTGATACTTACATAACAATTCCACCAAGGAAGGGCATGATGGAGATATCTTTGGTGTTGCCCTGTTTTCTTATATCATTGCACAAAAATGCCGGAGAAAAGAATTGTGCAACGGTACAGATCGCAGCGGTGTTTCCCACCAGATCCTTGTATCCCTCCAGAGATTGGGCAATGGCTTCCATTCTGAAAATACATATTTCAATCAATTACTTATAGTAAAATTGTTCTGGTTACTACATTGGAAAAAATTTAACGCATTTGTCTGCTAACATGGGATTGTGTCTTAGAAACCCGACTGTCTCTATATAAAGCTTTACCTCTCATATTGGAATGCTTCTACTAGTAAGATAATCAACTGATACTGTCGTAGGTATCAGGAACATATAAATCTATGGACCACATAGTTTCAGGATACCACAATAATCCCAATAACAAAATATGTAATTATGTTAAGACAGGCAAGAAATACAAATTTGCTGCGCTTAAAAAAATATATACAGCACCCGGATTATCTATGCCCAACGAACCTGTAAATACTAATATTAGTTGTAATTAGTTATCTCAACAGAGACAAAGCATCTTTTTATACGATACTTTTTATATATTTATAGGAATATAGAAGTCTAGGCATTCAGGCTTATGACCTGGCATTGGCTCACTCAAGTGATCACTTGTTTCGCCCATTATTGAACATCTATATAGCCTCAATTTAGTTTTTTAATATTCACTTTCGTATCTCAGTTGAAACTGCCAACTATAGAGAGTTTTGTGGAGTAAATAGACCTATAGCTGCCTTCTGAGCATTTATGAGAATTTTTACTATTAGGGGAAGCATAAATTAATATTTTAATTTATATATTTCTTTTCTTATTCAGCGAGTTGTTTTTTTAAAGTTTATTCTTTTTATTTAAAATTATTTTATTGCGCTTGAACACCGGATTTAACAGAAAAAGTAATAAATCAGAATCGTAATTGCATTTTGATTTATACAAATAATGATGCAAGATCTTCTTTTCTCTTATTGGAGCTGTAGCTTGACTGGAACATAAGCAAGGGGACTAAAACAAACATACATTACGTAACAACCCATTTGAATTGCAAATATCAATTGAGAAGATGTAGGGGACAAATGGTTAAGTCCTTGCAGCCATACACACCAACGCACAATCACTTACATTAATTTGACAGGTTTATCTAATAAAAATTTATCATTTCATACAGTGTGGGAAATGCAAAGTATATCTGTAGTAAATATTGTTGATTTCCTGGGTCACCGTTTGAGATTTATGATTCCTTTAAAACAGTTGAGTATTTACTCGCCGCAAAAATATGACACCTTTTATTTTTTAATTAAAATGTAACTTTGTTTTAAAATCACTATAAATATTTTATTATAACTTAATTATAATGTCTACCAGTTTCAAAGCTAACCGCTTCTTTATCAAGACTGATTAATATTCAGTCTTGATAAAGAAGCTGTTGGCTTCGAAACCAGCAGATATTATAATTAACTTATAATAAAATATTTTTAGTGATTTTAAAACAAAGTACATTTTAATTATAAAATGGAAATCACAAAGTTAGTGCTTCAAATATAAATTATACCTTTTATTTATTATTTTTAACAATTATTTTCATAAGAATTAATGTATTTTTATTATAATAACAGATATTCCAATGTGGAAAAAACTATAAGGTTATTTTATTTTATAAAATGCAGTTCCACCAAGAAATGTCAGTACAAAGCTTAAATCTAATAAATAATAGATATGTAAGTTACTAACCGTTTAGACAATAAATTATCATTTATAATATCTTTATAAAAATATAAAAAAAAGAAAATATCATTTATAGCGTTGAACGAGATGTCATATTTAATATAATACATACATAATTACCACAAATTAAATATTTTTACTGTGTCTCTCTCTTACTCTCAAAAACAAGCTCTTAATTTACTATTGCAAGACGCGACATGAGCAAGATGGAGATATATTTTGTTGAATTGCAGCCGCCAAGATCAACATTCTATCATATAATTATACAAAAGGACATTCTGTTCAGGATTATTTGCATAGATGTCAGTAGAATGAAGAATTAACTACTTCTGGGCCAAAAATCATAATGATTTTAACTTGGGTCTGTAAAAAAATATTTTTGATTTTTGGATACCGAATGTGCAGTGGGCATTTTTTTCAAAGGTTTACAGACTGTGTCAGCTACAGATAAAGGGTTAATTTTTTTTTTTTTAAATAATAACTATATTATAATATGGTAAATATCAAAGTTTATATTATTGGCCCATGTCCTAGGTGTGCTGGGATGTTCTACGGGAACTTTGGTGACCCGAGGATTAAGGTAGTTCTAAGGAAAAAACAGGCATAGAACACAGGGATCTTCTATACCCTGGCTGAAGAATCAGAGATAAATATGCTACAATGTAGGTAGACAACTTCTCGCCCATCACAAAAGAAACCAAGGAGATGCTGATAAATCCATTACAAGCCAAGGTCAAGTCATTATCAATAGCCCCAAGGAGGTGCAAAAGTAGTGAAACACTATTGTAATAGTAGGAAGCTATTATTATGAAGGATTTATTTTATTTTAATTAATTTAATTACTTTTATTATCGAATAAAGAAATACTCATACCTAACTTTTTTTTATTTCTTGCATACCTTACTAATAATTACTTTGTGAGTTTCAAGGTTATCACTGGGTATTGTTAGATCATATACAATACAATATTGTACAAACCATTCATGTTTTTTTACCATCATCTTTAGAATAAATTAAGTGTGTAAATGCAACAAATACTGCGAATTGATTTTAAAATAAATGAAATCTAGAGATTTTTTAACATTGTAAACATAGAATTTTATTTTAGAAGTACGTAATATTAATACAACTATTTTCATATATTTTTGAAAAAATATTTAATTTAAATAAAATTGTTCAACTTTAAGGTTTTTTATGACATGATGTTGGTTGGCATAACTTTGTGACACTTCATAATTACTAATGATTTAATTAACTTCGTTCAAAGTATTACTATATTTGTTTTAAATTACGACTACTAGTTTCGGGAGATATTTCATCCCATCGACAAGTGATTAAAACCTTAAAAAGCTTTAAATCACCATTACCGAAGGCGGCCAGCTTTGTCTCATTCAATGATAGGCTAGTAGTACTGAAAACTGTAAGTAATGTCGCGTAAATGATGAAACTGGTAATTGGTCTAAATTGATACCGGTAAGCGGTCTAAAAAATTTAACTGTTTTTATTTATTTTTTAATTAAATCATTTGTTTTATAAATTAATACGTATTTTTTTATTGAACTTTTAACGATAATTATATTTAAATACGTACGTAAATGAGTTGGGAGAGTTAAGTCAAAATTTTAAATAAAATTAGAATATAAAAATGTTTATTTAACTTGGCATTGGCAAATTTCACAAAGATTACAGAGTAAACGCTTTTTTCGCCGAATCAGTTATTTATTAATTGTGGAGGTCAAACATTCACCGACACTTTCAAGAATCCTCAGCGTAAATAGTATATGAATTAAAAAATCAACGAAAAATACTTTGAACCGTGTATTAAATGTAAATAAAAAACGCCTTACTTGTGTGTTATAATTTGATCCGTTCACGGCTACTTATTTACAAAAAGTCGCAATATAATATATCTTCCGAACTGCACGTTACTCCACGATTTCAATACCACAGACTGTTCAATACTTCGATACAAATTCCAAATGACGAAATACGAATGAATGAATAAACGAGTGGTGGCCAAGTGACAGGCTGACAGATAATAAATAGCCTTATCAAACACGAATGTTTTCCGAATTCGGAATTTATCAACAACGCATTCGGGACATACGTACAATTTTTTTTTTGTATTTACAAAAAATATCTCAATTATCATTTACATTTAATTTCACATGTCGAAAAACAGAGTTTTAGTATGCCTTAGTAACTACTTTTTGTCCATGGTATAATAGTTAGCGTGTTTATCTCCGTATTGGTAGTCCCGGGTTCGATTCCCAGGAGGTGGTGAAAATAAATATTCGTGATTTTACACTCTAATATTTATGTAATATAACTCTGGACTGGTCCCTGAAGCGCAGGAGTGATCACCTGGCCTTTATATAAGTAACGATCAAGATAACACTGTGTCAATATGATGCAGTGCCCTATGCACCATTGTATGTGGATAAGGGTTAAAGAGAGAGAATAACTACTTTTATTGTTTTGATTAATTTATTTGGAATATTTTCGATTTAAGATTGTATTGTTGTAAAAATTTTATAATTAAAATGATTTGGCAAACAAATTCGTTTTTAGTTTTTCTTTTCTTATAAAGGTCATCTCATTCTTACCGTTCCTTCTGGTGGAAGAGCTAAGATGCCATTAGGCCCTCAACAACAAAAACGCGCTCTCCAAAAGAAATAATTAAAATATAAAAATTGGCGCAAATGAAATTGATTAATTAAAAATGATTTTACAAAATAAACTTTTAAAAGGATAATTCAAAAACGTATTTCATAATCAATAGGTATGTTCCAAAATTTCTTTGGAGTGAAAATACCCTATTTTAGAATTTCGAATTCGTCAAACTCTCGTGTGCGGTGAGGTTTAAATAAAACATGTGACGATAGATTGCTGCACATGGGCGTTTTCTGCTTTCGGAATTCTGAATGTACAGAACTCATACAAAACTCTGTACTCGTATACATTTATTTTATTCGATTGAAAAATATTCTAAAAATTTTATTTGTGTAGGAAATTTTATCAACATCAATCTAAATTATGCATTCAGAAATCTGAAAGCGGAAAACCCCAGAGGAAAACTCCCGTGTGCTGACTACCCTACTGTATTGTGAAGTTTGTGAGGGTGTTTATCTGCGTCTATTTTCGGATCAGTGACTGATGGTGGCTAATCAAAATCTGCTTCTTCTATTTCTCTGATCTGTGAACAATTTCATAGCGATGATCAATATGTTGGAAATTTAATATATACTTAATATTTTCCCAGTTTAAAGCAAGTTCTCAGTTTTATCTCGTTTTTATATGAATCCTTTCGACGAACTTATTTAAAAATGAGATGGATATGGGGTGGTTTCAGCGCACAGCGACTAGCAGTGTATTTTATTTTTATATTATGGTTAAGCTCTTTGGGGGCTTTGCAAAATATAGATGACCCTTATAAGATTTTAGGCATAAATCGCCGAGCTAGTTTACAAGATATCAGAAGGGCTTATAAGCAACTAGCGAAAGAATGGTGAGTAAACAGACATTCTATTCATAAAAAAATATTGGCGTACTCAAATGTCAATTCACCCATTCTGGATCGCGTTCCTGGTTATTGTAGTTATTTTAATTCTCAAAATCAAAGGATGAATGAAACATAAAATCAAATATTCTTTTAATAACAAATATGCTAAAATAATAACATCTTTAGTACAGGCTATTGTTTGATCCCTTTATTTGCTCTCTTTAAGTGCCAAATATATCTATAAATCAAAAAAATAAATATAACCATTTATTACAATTTGTATCCCCATTACGCCGCTTAACTGCACGGGTAGACAATGAAGATGGACCACCACACTCATCTATTCTGACGTTCTCTACATCCATACAACCTATGGTTATGTAGACTTTTGATGCAACCTGATTTTAAGTTTGAATTGGTTGTTTCAAGTGTTTCTTGGCCATCCCAGTTCAGTTATCCCATTCACATTTCTCTTAAATACTGTAGTCATATCTCGCCATCCATTCACTCCACATATCTAAACCACTTTAACCTTTCCCTTCCGGTGCTAAAATAAAAACGCGCGTCTCGGTGTTGGGTAGTCACTACACAATAAAAAATTAGCGATTTTAAATAGGAAAAATACGGACATCAATAGCTAATCCCTTTAATTAATTATGAATGAAGTAAAAAATTATAATAATTTAGATTTATTTGCTGAAAACATTAAAAAACCATCTGGTAACGCTCACAGAACAAGAGGTCCACTCTTGTCGGGAGCCCAAGAGCTACTGCCGCCCGCTAGGCGCTAGCCAGAGAATATTGAGTGCACAGTGCAAGTATGCAAGAGTGAGATGCGAATATAGTGTCACGGTTCCCGCATACTCTTCACACGCTGTTTATACGCAAATTTGTTTCCAATATTCACAAAATACCTCCGATATACCCGATAAATTCTGATTATTATTAATATTATTTTTTAAATCAATGCGTAAATATGTTATGGAGGAATACCTAAAATTGATTATTTATTATACTTACTTGAGGAATACCTAAAATTTATTTAGTATTTATTACACTTATAGAGATATTGTTGGTTAAGAGAAGCAATGTGTACAAGGTACGCAACACCAGGAAGGGAGGGTTAAAGACTCTCTCTTAGTCTTTTCAACATTCCCTATCATTGCCTTTCATTATTTTTCGTCTTCGTTTTTAAGTATGTCATGAATGAAGAATGTGAAACACATCGCTCACTCCTTTCAAGAACGTCATAAATCAAAAATCGTCAATTTTCAGTTGTGCATGTTTTCGGCATGCCCAAAAAATGCACTATATCCCAGCAAAAAAGGCATATTTTTAACTTAATATTTACCCGCTACAGGGCAGAAAGTTTAATTATTTTTTAAAATATACTAAATATTTTTCAAATGGAGAAAAAACCTTTAGGCTTTACCTAAAAATATCTGTTGCACAGTAAAAAGTTCAGTAAGTGGCTTGATATTTATTTTTAATACTATTTTACTATTTTAATATATATTTTTTAACTTTAAAAATGTTCTCCTGAAAATCAAGTTTTTTAATTTATGACGTTCTTGAAAGGAGTGAGCGACATGTCACAATAGATTTTAAGAAATAGTGGTATTTACTAAGCAAAACTCAAATTAAACAATTCTACTTTACTTTATAATATTCTTTACAACCCCAATGCGCCAATTATATTTTGGAAAACTTACGTACCTTTCTGATCGTGATCTATCCACTCTTCAGGAGAGAAAACTTTCCATTTTTCAACGCATTATTATTCAGTAATTCCTTCATTGTCCAATGGCCTAATTATGGAAGCATTACAAACACACTAAAACCTGGACCAACATCACTAATTGGTTTTTGGTCGGTTGAAAGATATTGTTTTAAAGCAGTGAGCTCGCCAATGTATTGTACTTTTATTTTATGCAAGATATCTTACAAGCTAAATAAAAAATTTAAAATTATGTTTTCAGGTGATTTCCAATATGTAAAAATAATCCAGGGTTATACAAATAAAAAAAGGGTCTCTGCTAAATAAAAAAATTCTCAAACCAACAAAGAAGGCTGTTGTGAACTATAACAGCCTATGACAGGTCATAAGCCCTGTAAATACACAGACTTACATATTCTTCTTCGTCTATGTTGAGATATCAAAATCTATACAAAAAGTTCAAATAGATAAATGATTTCTTGAATGATTTTCGCAGATACTTTGTGGCACATTTTATAAACTTTATAAAATGAAACTACTTTGTTTTTAACCACTTTTTATTGGTACTTTTCTCCGACCGGTTTCGACAAGAACCTTGTCATCGTCAGGGTTAAACATGTAGTCCTAGTACATGTTTCACCCTAATGATGACAAGGCTCTTGTCGAAACCAGTTGGAGAAAAATACCAATAAAAAGTGGTTAAAAACAAAGTACTTTTATTTTATAAAGATAAATGATTACTTTAACATTTTTTTTTACAAAATGTTAGTAATATTAGTGTATAACGACTCACCAAGATTTTTTTGTCTACCGGTTTCGTGAAGACCCGTCTCTTTGTCAGGACAATCACAACAACAGCATGCAAACAATACTACACGTCACCACCATAGCACTATTCACACACTTACAACTACGCAAAATGTTGATCACATACGATTTTGGTTGACCCGAGGGCCAACATGCACTATAAATGATTACTTTATGATTCCAGGCATCCTGACAAAAATGAGGATCCCAATGCAGAGACTAAGTTTGTCGAGATCAAACAAGCTTACGAACTTTTGTCAGACTCTGAGAGAAGAAAAGCATATGACTTGCACGGTATTACTTCAGAGGACAGCACCATGTACAAGGAGAGGCATGACTACAGTCAGTATGGCCGCTTCAGGTATGTATTCTGTATTGTATACATATATTCTGTATTATATTGTACTCTGAGAGAAGAAAAGCATATGACTTGCACGGTATTACTTCAGAGGACAGCACCATGTACAAGGAGAGGCATGACTACAGTCAGTATGGCCGCTTCAGGTATGTATTCTGTATTGTATACATATATTCTGTATTATATTGTACTCTGAGAGAAGAAAAGCATATGACTTGCACGGTATTACTTCAGAGGACAGCACCATGTACAAGGAGAGGCATGACTACAGTCAGTATGGCCGCTTCAGGTGTGTATTCTGTATTGTATACATATATTCTGTATTATATTGTACTCTGAGAGAAGAAAAGCATATGACTTGCACGGTATTACTTCAGAGGACAGCACCATGTACAAGGAGAGGCATGACTACAGTCAGTATGGCCGCTTCAGGTATGTATTCTGTATTGTATACATATATTCTGTATTATATTGTACTCTGAGAGAAGAAAAGCATATGACTTGCACGGTATTACTTCAGAGGACAGCACCATGTACAAGGAGAGGCATGACTACAGTCAGTATGGCCGCTTCAGGTATGTATTCTGTATTGTATACATATATTCTGTATTATATTGTACTCTGAGAGAAGAAAAGCATATGACTTGCACGGTATTACTTCAGAGGACAGCACCATGTACAAGGAGAGGCATGACTACAGTCAGTATGGCCGCTTCAGGTGTGTATTCTGTATTGTATACATATATTCTGTATTATATTGTACTCTGAGAGAAGAAAAGCATATGACTTGCACGGTATTACTTCAGAGGACAGCACCATGTACAAGGAGAGGCATGACTACAGTCAGTATGGCCGCTTCAGGTATGTATTCTGTATTGTATACATATATTCTGTATTATATTGTACTCTGAGAGAAGAAAAGCATATGACTTGCACGGTATTACTTCAGAGGACAGCACCATGTACAAGGAGAGGCATGACTACAGTCAGTATGGCCGCTTCAGGTATGTATTCTGTATTGTATACATATATTCTGTATTATATTGTACTCTGAGAGAAGAAAAGCATATGACTTGCACGGTATTACTTCAGAGGACAGCACCATGTACAAGGAGAGGCATGACTACAGTCAGTATGGCCGCTTTAGGTATGTATTGTATTATATTCTGTATTGTGTTTATTTATTTTTTTATTTATTTATTTAATATAGTTACATTTTTAAGTACAGCATAATACAATATCTAAACATTTATACATATGGCAAACTTATAGTTTTAGATTCGCTGTGCCTCTCCAAAAAGAGACTGAGCTCTTGTGCTTGGAGAGGGACTTACACTTAAGGTTTAATGTTTTATATAATTAATGGTATAATAGTCTTTTTTGTATATTTTTTTAAAGATTTATATGTAATGGGCATTATTTTTTTTTCTTAAGAATTTTTATATCCTCTATTTTTTAAATTTCTTTAGGGAGTTTATTGAAATATTTAGTTCTCAAATATTGTCAATGTAAAACCCAAAGTTTTAGCAACATAGCTTGAAAACTAAGGTCTGTCATTGGTTGATAATGTAACTCCCCCAATCAGTTGGGCCTAAATATTATACAGATAGATTTTACACTCCATATAAAATAATTGTACATTATTTTATTCACAATTTTTTCATGTACTAATTAGTATTGCCATTGTTATTATGTATAACTAACCAAAGTACTTCAGTATTATGGAGTAAATTTACACAAGTGCCTACTCATGAAAATTTAAAAAAAAATTCACCTTAACAGCCATAAATGCAATATTCAATCAACTAGCAACATTTGCAACTGCCAAAATGTTCATATGATCTCTTTTGTTCTCATTCCATTTTCATACATATTTTCCACTCTTTTGTATGGCGTTTCATAGCACTTGTATACGAGCGACGCATTTTACCTCGTTCACTGTTATCATTAGTTTATATTGGACTAACAAGACTAACTTTCATCTTCTAGTCCTTATCCGCACTCAACGGTGCATAGGGCATTTTATCATATGGATACAGGTGTTATCTAAGATTATTAATAACACGACTGCAAGGTGTTTTTTTAAAACAGATAATTTGTTTTATAAATATGCACTCATAATGTATTTTATTTTGCAGAACTGACCCCTTTGAAGACATGTTTGGTGGAAGATTCCATTTCCAGGATCAAGACATCACAATATTTCATAAACTTTCAGTTACTACTAAGTAAGAATTTATTTTATTGGTGTTTTATTTATTTTATTTTTTTTTTTACTTAGATAACTACGAGATAACTCGTAGATTGCGTTCTTTGCTAGGACGCCGACTATGAGTTATCTTGTACTGTGTATTATTTGCCATATTCGTGCAGCTACAATAAAATTCCTAGTATATCAGTGCTAATATGGATAAATAGATAGATGGTATGGATAGGCTTCTGGAAAAAAAAAACAAAATATAATGCTGGGTTACATGAACAGAAAATTTATTAATAAATAAACAAAAAATATAACTATAAAAAAATTCTTCAAAATCAAGAAGTAAAAGTATATTTTTATTGTAAATGAAATTGTCTTTTTAGACTGGAATTCTGAAAAATTCCGTGGCAGTCAACGTGTTAAGGTGGTGACTGACCGGAGCATTTCGTCGTAACGTAACATGTTACGATGCGAGCATTCGTATAGTCGGTACAGCGAGCCGAGCGCTCCATCCATAGTTTTGGATGCTCACTGATGCTCGCCGCGAGTGATGTTACGATGTTACGTTATGACGAAATGCTCCGGTCTGTCACCACCCTTAAATAAAAATACAGTAAATATTGTTAGATGATTAAGGGATGTGGCAACGTAGTATTCTCATACTTATATATTTTACCATAAACTCTTTATTTACAAAGTATTCAAATGCACTCCACCGACAAGACTCATTACGTGGCTTGGTGGGTAATATGTTGAAAGATATTTACAGTATGAAATACTTTGAAATTAAAAATGATGGCTTTTTAATCATTTGAATTCTATTGAAATCTGAAAAATGGAAAATTGAAATCGGCATTTTTGGGGATATATTGTGAATGATACAGTGACTTAGAGACGCCTTGTGTAGGCCATATTCTCCACCTGGGGAGCGAACATGCAAAAAAAAAGATGAAGAATTGTATCTAGAACAAGAGCTTTTTATCCTGATCCGTTTCCAAGGTGTGTTCCTCCCCCGCAGGCACTTTGAGCACAAGCTGGTGGAGAAGAGCAGCCGCTCGGTGGTGCTGGTGCTGTTCTACTCGGACTGGTGCATGGAATGCGTGCGCGCGGCGCCCGCGTGGCGGCGCCTGCTAGAGGCACTGCGGCCGCGCGGCGTGGTGCTGGCCACGGTGCACGCGGGCCACGAGCCGCTGCTGGCGCGCCAGCTCGGCCTCTCTGGCCTGCCCGGCCTCGTGGCGCTCGTCAACCGGAGGGCCTACCTCTACAGGGAGAACACACTCTCCGTGCAGAAGGTTGTCGGTGAGAACATTTTTTTATTATTTAACCCATTTCACCACTAATAAAGATGACATATAATTAAAATATAACTTTGTTTTGAAATCGCTATAAATATTTTATTATAACTTAATTATAATGTCTACCGGATTACAAACATGCAACAGAGGACTTAAATTACATTACTTAGACAGAATTCATTATAGAAATTGAAAAAGCAATTAATAATATTTAAGTTTTGTACTGACATTTCTTGGTGGAACACCTTTGTAATTTTTCCCACATAAATTTTATTTGACCAGCAACTGGGTTTTGTCGTAACGTCTGATGATGTCGAACCAGTCTGATGATGTTAGTTACGACTAAACCCGGTTACTGGTCAAATAAAATTAATGTAGGAAAAATTACATAGTTGTTATTTTATTCTATGTCAATATAAACGACTTCTATGTGGAGAAGCCTAGATTTGTGAACAAGGATTTGAACGCATCGAAAATGTTGTAAATAATTGATAGATTACGATTCTGGCAACATTATATATCTACATGTAAATTATATCCTTGTTTAATTTTACAGAATTTATCAAATCCAAGATGCCTTATAAATTGGTGAAACCAATAACGGACGAAAACGTAGACAGTTTCCTTGCCGGATGGGAGGACAACAAGGTCAGAGGGCTGATCCTGGAAGACAAACCATCCGTGAGGTTACGCTACCTGCTCGCCGCGTACCACTTCCGGGACCGAGTTTCTTTTGGGTGAGTCAACACGCAACTGACATATTCTAAAGTGTACCGATGTTCTGCATTAGGGGATATTTTGGCAGTGCCCACAAACATGCTCTTAACAAATGTGAAAAGCGGGTATCATGCGACAGTGCAAGTCAATTTGGTGTTAGAATTTCATGAAAATACAATATATCCACAAATAATACTGATATCACTCTTGCCCCAGTGAGATATTGGACCTTTCAACATGTTAATAATAATTCTGTTCTGGGTTGCCAGGTGTTTGGCCTTTTTTTATGGAGGTACGTAAATCAATACAGAATTTCATTTATCTGTCTACACCAATGGTGCACAGAATTTGCCTTCTTTCAATTAACTCCTATTGTTTAATTACATGAAGGAATTTTGTAATGCGGCAGGTGATTTTTTGATATGAAGTCTTTTAAGCACAGAAATTAATACATATATAATGTCAAGAGAACTCAGATGGAAGAAGACCACCTGGAAGATCTCCAAAGCGATGGCGTAACAGCTGGCATTCCATGTCAGAATAGATGGATAATGGAACAGACAGATCTGAGGATCTATAGGAAGAAGAAGTGTAATCTAAGGTGACACCATTTTGCAGGTTTGTGGACCTCAGTGCCCCCAACACGGAGAAGCTGCGAACACGTTACTCAGTGCAGTCGGGACTGGACACAGTGATGTTGTTCCGGGAAGAGTGGAGTCGCCCCGCGGCCTCTGTGAGCATGGCCGACATACCCACCACCACCCTACACCAGGTCATATCTGACAACCAGCTGCTCACTCTGCCCAGGCTTTCGTCCCAGGTAAACACAAACGTTTTTTACTTAATTTTTAATATAATTATTTATCATATTTAATATGTAGTACTAAGATTTGACTAGCATATTTAAAGAATACTTATATTTACTTACTACGTTTAAAGAAGACTTATATTTCATTATATTCAAACAGCATTGAGATTTGAAAACCTGTAAACACCGCCAGCGACAATTCAAATTATTTGAACCAGTCCTACCGGCGCTTAACAAAAGAATCCCCATTATGCGTGTGGACGGCAGTGTTAGTACTAACAATATTTTGAATACAGTGCCAGCTTGCTAATCCGAACACTCTGTAATCCAAATGATTCTCTGTTCTGTTCATAGTGAGCAATTCATGCCAGTTAAGAAAAATTCCACCTTCTAAACCCTTGAAAGCTTTCAACATAGCCATCAACTAGGCTAAAGAAGGTATCCAGAACACTGAGGAATTTATGGTTTTGAGGCAAATGTATGATTTAGCCCTCTAACACCGGTTAGGTTTGTCGGTTCAAAAGAAAATATCTGATTCTGCGGAGATCTGCCATTAATTTTTGGTTGTGTCAACACAGTTTGATAATGTCGTCGTAAAGCAAAACAGCTGTCGCAACAATAATTGAATTTAGCAGAATCATAAATAGTGCTGTGATTTATGTGTTAATAATAATAATGGAATGCAGGGTATACTATTGAAAGCTGTCCCACCGCATGCCCAGATCTAAAACAGAAGCATCTAGGCTTCCTGACACTATGCTCTTGCTAAGCAATTTTTTATTTTTTTTAAACTAAGTTCCGAAATTTATTGAAAATGTGAAACAATATAAAATTGTATCCCGATTGTACTGTGAATTTACATTTAAAAGCTTTCAATATACCTGTCACTGCTAATCTAAATAAATACAAGATTGTAAGTCCATTCCCAAATTTTCTAGAAGTACCCCAGTGTGGGCAGTGAAAAGGATTAGTGTTTAGTTCAATTAGTCAGCTAGATCCGATTCCGACTCGACGATGGCCGGTACACAGACACCCACAACCCCGACCAGCACAGTAGACAGACACGGAACAGTGCCAAGACGTTTACAGAGAATGGTCAGTCATCGCGTTTCCACTCAACCATTCAACCATTATTCATCGACACTATTTCTGATTTGCAGGGTATACTGGAGACGGTGTGCCCGGCGGAGTGGCAGGGCGGCCGGCGCCGGCTGTGCGCCGTGCTGCTGTCCCGCGAGGGCGGCGAGCACGAGGCCGCGCGCTCGCGCCTGCGCCGCTACGCCGCCGCCACTGCGCTGCCGCCCGATCGCGTCCGCTTCGCGCATCTCTACCTGGACGCGCAGCCCCAGTTCGTGGAGGCGCTCTCCTCCTCGGGTAACTGACTCATGACTTACAAATACAATCAAACTCGTTCATCAAAAACATAAAAAACCAGAATTAATAAAATATATTTCAATATTTAAAAAGAAAAATTAATAAGAGAAATATTTGTGTTTTTATTATTTACAAATATACTTCAATTTCATACTATTTCTGTGAGCCTAAGCGGATCATTATAAGAAATAGGTATCAAATTGTGGTAGAGGGGTTCGATTCGACTTCGAGTCCGCGACACTAACCACGGGACCACAACCCGACACAGGTAATGCGAAGATTTTTTTTATACGTAAACGGAAGTTTAGTAAAAAAAAAGAAAGAACAGTAAAAAAAAATTATGAGCCAAACATAGTTGTAAAAAAGAGCAGAGGAAGACTGAGGAAATCTTGAGCATCATCAGGTATATCAAAAATTTAAAGCCGTTTCTGTCAGGAGTCGAAATAATCGGCGGATATGCACGAGGAGATGCATGAATCTGGAAGAGGCGAAGAATGTTTGCAAAGGCAGAGTAGTGTGGCGTTCTATTCTCTCTGCCTACCCCTACTGCGAAGCAGCGTGATCGTTAGTTATTATAATATAATTTTACAGGAATTATATTTCACAGAACAAGGTTTACAGGAAATATTTTTTTTAAAACAATTATGATAAAAACTACAACATGAAGACAGGGTCTAACCTAATCATTCAGTGATTGATTAAACCTTGCCAGATCTTAACACATTTCAGATGGAAAGGGTATTTCTACCAGTTCGGTTGATCGATGCTTAAAGACGGCAAAGGTATTTTTACCTTCCGCGCTGGCCTTATTTCAAAGGCAGTAAAGAAGGAATTATCCAATATTTTTATATGAATATTATGTACCGATCTCTGCATTAAGGTCTTAACTATATGTACATAATTATCAAATCCCTTTACCAGCGGTTCGCAGACGTAAAAATACCCAAAATGTGTTAACAGATAGAGTATGGGGTTCTATTCTCTTTTCTTCTTCCAGGCTACATCCCAACTTATCGTCTTTGTAGACTCTCCTCGTTCTCAGGTTGTAGGTCCCTCTGTCATGGACAACATCACCTAGACCATGTCTTCGAACCATGTTTTCTCTTTACAGCACTCATGAATTTATTGGTCTTTTGAGGAAGATCTGTTTCTATTGCCTGGTTTACGACATGCTCGGGTTCTCTGCGTCCTATAACCCATACCATCTCAAATGTCTTTCCTCTACGCCCAGGCTTCCACGAATGCGTGAACTCTTTATTTTGTCTCTAATATCTTTTCTTTTCTATTAACGTTTTATTCTCTTTGCATTCATAAAAAAATATTTGTCATAAATTAGAATATGACTTCCTCGACAGCCGGCGACGTCGCCAAGGAGCCCTCGTGGGCGGAACTGCGCATCGTGATCATCTGGCGGCGCGACGAGTCCCGCGTGCGGCACGAGTGGCTGCCGGAGCGCTGGGAGGGCGAGGAGGCCGCGGGGGGTGGGGGCGCCGAGGGCCGCGCGCTGGGCGGGGAGGGGGCGCGCGCCAACCGGACAATGAAGCAGCTGGCCGACACGCTGCGCCGCCTGCTGCGCCCCACCGAGGTCATGTCCTACGAGGCTGTCGTCAAGGTGACGAAAATATTCAAATTTTCGTTAAAAACAAATTTCCTTTTGTTATATGGATGAAAGGTCAATTGGTTCGGTGCCACAAGCGCGTTAACTCATTCTCCAATTCCGTGCTCGCCAGGCCGGCCACACAAAATAAGTTTGAGCTTGTTGCAAGCCAATATCAAATACAATAGCAGTATTTTTAAATTAGAATATGTATAAAGAAACATTTACTTTTTTAATTAATGTTTTACTTAGTAAATACCACTATTTCTTAAAATCTACTGTGATGCATGTTGCGATACAGTCCGCATCATTTTCAAACACCACGAATCAATAAATGAAAACATTTACTTATTAGGAAGATCAGGAAATACCGATATTATCAAGCTACAGTCAGCTTTCTAAAAGCTTTCACATTTTTGTTGAAAAAATTCACGCCCTGCTTGGTACGGCTGTATTAATACCTTCCGGCATTGAAAGGGTTAAACGATGTATAAAGGCATTCGTCTAACTGTTCAGGAGCTGGTGGACGAGCACACGGCGGGCACGTGGGGCCGCATGCTGGAAGCCGTCAGCATGATGCTGGAGTACGCGGCCGACTCGATGCGCAAGGACACGCTACTGCCCGTGCTCTCCGTGCTGGCCACTATCCTGCTCATCTTGGCTGCAGGCTACCTCATGGCGCACCTCGTGTAAGGACACACTCATATCTGTAACACATCATCCCCCGCCATCTGCAGTTGGCCACACACAATGACGAGAAGCTCCACATGCTGCTATCCAGCATGACCATCGCTTAGAGCGGCACACTGGTGTACCGTGATGATTAACTGGTGTGCCCCGGAAAAAGGTCTAGTTTTGTGAAAATAACACAATTGCTCCAAATTTTGATTGCCTGTGCTCAGTTAAGTAGGCTCACATTCCACATTAAACATAATATCATAGTCGTACAGGAGAAAGTGACCAACTAACTCAACGTAAAATGTTCAGGAGGGCCATTAAAGTCATTTTTGCTTGACAAGAAAATAAAAATCAATGCTGTTAGTCATTTTTAACAAGTCTATATATTATACTTCCAAGTTTAAATCCTTGGGGATTTTTTTCAGGGCAATATTAAGCTAGTAAGATATCAAATAGTCAATGATCACGTTTTTGTAAACAATGCACTTGGTCACTTTCTCCTGTATGACTACGATATGTTAAATATGTTCCCATAATATGGTAAATATGCACCTCTGAAATTTCTTCATTTGATAGGTGTACCTTGAATAGAAAAAGTTTGCGGAACACTGGCTTAGAGAGGTATCCTGCCCAATGCGGCCATGCTCCAACTCACGAAGACCAAGCAGAAGGTGCAATAATATGGCTGCTTCACTTTCCCCTTCCCCAGACTCTTTTTAAAAAAAAATTTTTATCTATTATATTCATATCATAATTCACATCTGTGTAAGCGCCCTTGAAGTAGTATTTTACGAAAATGGTGCTATATAAATTATCCAAAATTATTATTATCAGTATACATGAACAAGAATATGGAAGTCTATTTACAGGGCTTGCGATGGCACTCTATCCATGATTGACAAATACACTACTCAAATTCAAGTCATATTTATGCATCAATTGACTTTTTTTACATATTCCTCGGCACCATCTATGGTTGTGTTTTAGGGTTTTTTTTAATTATCAGAAACATTTGTGAAATGTCTGCAAGATAAAGAGACGCTTGAAAACATCAAGGGATCTTGGGCCATTTGTAAATTTTACGGCGGACAATATTCTTGTATATTTTTCATTAATTTCCGGCTGAGGCTGAGGCTGAGGCCTTCAGTACCCTCCTATTTAAAACTATACTAGATAGCGGTCAGTATGAGACATCGTGTCTTTGTCAACATGCAGTTATTTTGCATCGTTGTTGTAAATTTTACAATAATCCCGTATTAGCGTGAGTTGGTTTTCGAGCAAGTTTACTGTTGTTTTCTTTTGTACGAAGTGGTTTAGCCGATTTTTCCCGAATGCGTGAGGGTGTTGAAACTGTAGAAGAAATAGGCAAACCACCAATTTTTCAAAACTATAATTAAACTAAAGTTGGCTTAGTTTAATTGTCCGTTCTATGGTATGGTGAATATGGCCCGCACGAACTCCTTTGTGATGTATTGTACAAATATATATAGATAGATAGATTAAGTCGCCATCTTCAAACATTTGTGAGGATCTTACCCTTATTCTCAATATACCAAAAGATGTTGCAAAAAAATGCTATAAGAGAAAAAGTGAAAAACTATTAATAAATTATTGTTTTCTGTGACAGTCGCTTGGAAGAGGAGTCCATTCAGCGCCGCAAGATGGAGAAGCCGTCCAACGGGAGTGCGGACAAGGCGTCACAAAACAACAATAATGGATCTCCCACCGTTCCCCGGAGCACTCTCTCCACCCAGTCCGAGCTCAAACTACACGAGCTCCGAGCCGAGAAATACAACGGACTCGTCAGGTCAGTCATGACTCTATTAATAATAACTGAGCACTTTATAGGCGTCACAAAACAACAATAATGGATCTCACCGTTCCCCGGAGCACTCTCTCCACCCAGTCCTAGCTCAAACTACACGAGCTCCGAGCCGAGAAATACAATGGACTCGTCAGGTCAGTCGTGACTCTAATAATTTTAACTGAGCACTCTATAATTCTATACATTCAATTGATTAGTCATAATTAGTCATGTACATATTAAATATGATATGACTATACTCAGCGGAACTGCGGGATGCCGGACTGACCTGGTAGGAAGCCAAGGAGATGTCGGCCATATGCTCCACCTAGGGAGCGAACAAGGAAAGAGAAGAAGAAATATGATATATCTAGGAATGTCATGACTAAAATGTGGGTAGTCATCTAGCCATTCAATTATATTAAATATATTGTTTTTTTTTTAACTTTCAGAATTATCCCTCGCAAGTTTCATTTGTCTCATGTTTTTAACGTCAGTAAATCAATTAATGGATGTATTTGTTTTTGTTATTCAGATTACTGAAACCCGGTTGCCGTACGATAGTCCTACTGGTAGATCAACAGTCCCGAACTCAGTTACTCACCATGTTCCACAAGACCGTCTGGCCTTATAGAAAGTAAGCCAACTGATTCTAATAAAAAAGGAGCATAATAAAACCTTGATATAATGACTCATTAGGGGGAGAGAATGTCCGTTAAAGCCAAAAGTCCATTGTATAAAAATAGGTTTAAAATAAATCGAAAAACTTGTTTTTGAAAATGTGATAACTTTATTTAGATATAAATAAACAATACAAAACATAAACAAAATCGTGAATGGGGATATTGGCCAGCATGGCAGACACCAGTGTGTTGCGTCGAAACCTATGCATTATTATAATTTTTCACAAAAATAGCACTTTAAAATTATAAATTATCTAAGATTATTATTAAGTAGTATTGTCCGCCTCCGTAGGTCAGCACGCTCGACTACCGTACTGGAGGTCCCGGATTCAATTCCCAGGTCAAATAAATATAAGTGATTTTTCACTCTAATATTTATTCAATATTACCCTGGACTAGTACCTGAAGCAAAGGGCTGATCACCTTTCCTTCGTGTATTAGTGATCAAGTTAACATTGCGTTTATATGAGTTATGTACCATCAGGTGCGGATAAGGGTTTGAAGATGAAGAGCATGTTTATTTTTGTGTACAACATTTTTAATGCTATCAATTTTCATATAAGTTTGGCCCGTATAATTGGATGATTCAGTTCTGATATACGTAATCTTGGTTAGAAACAAGACGCTGCAGTTTGCTCACCTGGACGTGGACCGGCACGTGAGCTGGTACCGCCACCTGCTGCAGCTGTCCCTGCCCGAGCCGCGGGAGCTGCGGATCAACCCGCGCAACTGTGTGGGCACCGTGGTGGCCCTCAACGGCCACCGCAAGTACTTCTGCATGTTCCACGCCAAGCACCCGGAGACCACCAAGGGTTCCAAGGTTCGTCAAAAACCCATTTCCCTAATTTTCCTCACCAGCATAATTAGAGTATCTTGTCAAATTTGCCGCATATGTATATGCCGTGCATATGTAATGCCATCAGCAGTGCGATTAGAGGTTAGCAGTGCAATTAGTATTCACATTATTAAGTTGAAAAATATGTATGTTTTCTTAACCTGTTAACTGGGTGGGACATATAAATACGTCAAACGTAAACAATATGGCAACGGGTAGGACATATGAATACGTCCTGTAAGTATATGTTGCGTCCTGGAACGGGAGGGACCTATATTTTCAAACAACAAAGGAAATCAGTCATCCATACATGTATTGACATGAATTCTTTTCTATTTGTTTGCAATTTTGTATTTCCCTTTGTGATTTATATATAAATAAATGAAAAATATATATTTCACAGTCTTTTCATATATTTTAAGTATAAATAAAATATATGAACTTACGTCCACCGGGCGTGACATACTGACACGTCCTTGTGAAAGAGTTTGCAACAGCTTAGTTAAAAAGTGAACTCCCTGGTTAACTTTGTTTTCAGGTCAAAAGGAGGTGGCTTCAATGCTATACAAACGATACATTAATAAATCGCTCACCAATTTCACCTTCTTTGTGAACAATAAATTTCTACAAATCTTTTAATCTATCTCAAAATGCAAGTCAACAGGTGTCTTCTTTTTATATATTTATTCTTTATTCAAATCAAAATTCATTATTTTTGCTTGCAGAGGATGGCCCGCATGACTCGTCGGCTGGGCGGCGGGGGCACCGCTGACCCCGAGGCTGGCGCGTTCATGGGCTTCCACAGCTCCTCCTCCTCGGACAGCGACAGCGCGGCCGGCCTGCCCATCCTGCAGGGCTCCCTGCTGGTCGGCCTCGACAACTGGCTGGACCGCCTCTTCGAGGGCACCACGCACCGCTACTACGTCAACTACTGGCCCGACTTCACCACCAAGTAGGGCCCTCCTGGCAGCCATACCCCCCTGGCACTTTGCGTCACCTTTCTCAACAAGTTAAATAAAGAGAAAAGCAGTTTATAAATCTAAGATCTTTAAACTTTTAATGGAGAGACCCTTGTACCTCCTTGGCATTTTGTGTCACCATTCTCAAATAAGAGAAACTCAATTTTTTAACGTAGTATTCTGGGAACCCGCTGGAAATCGTCATATCTTCCTGGCATTCTGTACCTTAACAGTTTGATTACAAAAGTTCAATCCATTATAATAATTTAGGATTTTCAAAGTACAGTACTAGAAATACAGTAATCCCTCATTATCCATGCTTCGTTTTACCATAACACTGCAAATCATGAGAATAAAACCTTCTATCTGTATCAATACGCTGTTTGGTTACGGTCTTTAGCCTTTCTTTGTAAATGAGAATAAAAGACAATATAGAATTGTGTTCTGTGCAATTTCAATTTCTAATATAAAAAAAATATATTTTTTGATCAATATAACTGGTCAATATAAATATGGTCTTTGATCAATATAACAAATTATTGTATTACAAAAGGTAAGCCAAAAAAACTTGTCGATTCAATTCAAGAAAGTGGATGGTACTGTGAGGAGATAAGCTTATTTACTAAGATAAAAATATTTTAATATTTAAACAAATTCATGTCTCTTTTTTTCAAGTTCACACTTCATCATAGGGCTTCCATAAACTTTGAATCCCTCTCTTACATCATTATATTTGCCTTCCCTAGTTTATTTATTACAAAGCATAAGCGTGACTCGTGAGATAAGCGCTTCAAAAATCACAAAAAATATTTGCACTCGTAAGATTTTTTGCCATGGATAAAAAGGAATTACTGTATATGAACTTACCTTTCAGTATCAAGTTGAGTCTAAAGTTATGATTTAGATTCTAAGTACATTAACATGTATGTAAGCTATATCCGAACAAAGTGGTATTCTCATCATGGACATATTGTTGACCATTTAAAAAGATGACACAACATAAAATTTTGTAAAATTGGTAATTTTTGTTACACACCCTGGTACGATGGTCAGAGATATCAATATAAATTTGTTAAAAAAGGTATGTGTAAATGGAGAAAAGTAAATAGAAATGAATTTTCTTATTTGGATAAATAAATAAAATACATATTGTCACTGTATCTGTATATCTGTTGGTTGAAATCAATTTTATCTATATGTTTACGTGCAATTTTAATATCTTAATTAAAGATAATTTTTCTTTTGATTGATTAATTTTCGTAAGATAGACATACTCTACTTTTTTTTAATGCACTTTATTTCATTATTATTACCATTATCAAATTAAAAATCTAACTAAAAATATTGATTTGAAGTCACTATACATGATGGTATGTATTTTATTGTTACGTATTACATTTCCCATCAGGAATGATAGAACTTTAAAATAAAATAAAACAACTGCATAATACTTTATTACGTTGACTGATAAAATACCCTAATAAAAATAATCCAGAGGTGTTTATAACTCTTCCTTCAAATGTCAATCATATCTTGATATGGTGATACGTGTCATCCAAATCCACGTCTTCACTTCTTCTTTCAGTAATAAAAAATCAGTTAACATAAACCAATAATTTTTACCTTTCACGGTAACGCTTATTCCTTTGTCATTTAAAAAAAGTTTCAGACTGAAATGCACCTCATTAGAAAAGGTGATTTTTTCATAACATCAGTTTGAATCACCTTCCATTTGCCTATTCAACGGAACTCTCAAAACAACTTTGGACAATTTCCAAAAACACAAATGAAAGCAGATGTGAAACATAAGATGTCAAAGGTCTTTCATTCCTGTTGGGAAGATTTTTAAGAGTTGACTTATTCAATACTCTAGTTATTGTTTCTCAAAAACTCTTATTTTGTTTCTCAATTAATTCAAACAATCATTTGAATTCTAAAGTTCCGGTTTCTACATGTAAGGGATTAGTAAAAAAAATGAGTACTCTGCATGTTTAAGTTAAGCTTCAGTGAAACTTTCTAGGTGGATTAGTTCAAATTGCAATACGTAATGTTTAAATACTAGAAATGTATACTTGACAGCGATACCAAATACCTTTTTATACTGTTTTCCGGTCACTGTATGAATAGTAGTAATACATATAAACTGGAAATTGTCAAGATCAAATTAGGGACCAAGAAAGACGGTAATTACCTTAAAAAGTTTCACTGGATTTATAATGACACTATTCTTAACATACCTTAAATTAGAATAATTATAGTAAATTGAGTTAACTCTAAAACCTTGTACACAGTATGCTATAATATTACGTAATAAATTTCTATGTTAACTTTCCCCTATCGAAGACTCGCTTAGCGGCTCAAATTTTAAAATACAAAGCATTTTTCCTTTATAAATTCTTTTATTAGCTGACTTTATAAACATGGCAGATCATAGCATTTCCCATTTCGGATAATTCTCACTTAACCACCTCTCTCACTTAGACAGACTAAGTTATCAACCGGGAAAAGGCACTCAGTTCAAGGTGTCTGAGGGAATAAAAGCGGGTCGGTTAAGTGAGGACTTCCTGTATTTTTTTTATTCTTGTTATGTTAATCGGATGACAAATAATTATACAGAGAGATATAGTCTCTCTCGCGTGTGCGTTTATTATATTTGCATACTAGCATTTACAGTGTCATAACTGCAAATATGCATGTATTCTCATTTAGATAAAATATCTGTAGTTGTGACCCTATAACTGCCAGTTCGAGTTATGTTATACTTTAAAATGTTGCATTATTATTAGAAAGAAGAAAAAAAAAATATGTGTATTGAATTTTGTAAATGTTGTATATGTTGAGAATTGTACCTTGAAATGTTTTTAATTCATGTGAATTTGTGATCAGTTGATGTTGTTTAATATTTATTAGTAAAAATATGTTATTTGAATGAGCGATTAGATGTTTGATTCTGTTGATTTATGTCTGAACTGGAAAGTATTTGATTCTTGTATATTGAATATAAATAAATTATTACTATCTTATTAACCATATGTATGTTAGTATGTATGTCTCTCAGATTCACCCTTGTGTCTTCAATTTGTTACATCATTTACTTGGTATTTTTATGTTATTTATTTTATATGTAGATGTCACCTAGATAAAACCAAAATATTATACAAAAATAATCACATTAAATTCATTATCATTTTGATTGAATGATATGAGGTTTCGTCAGTGATTATGTTAATGTATAATGTAATGATGATAATGTTAAATGTAGAGAAATTTTAGCTGCACTTTATACAAAATATTTACATTTTTCCAAATTTATAACTAAATTTAGTTTTAACGACATAATCAAAAGTAGCGCTTATAAAACTTGCCGTAATTAAGCATTAGAGCCATACTTCCGAGAGATATTCAAATATAACCTAAATTAAGAAGAATATAGCTTTAAAATAAATACTTCCTTCTTTATTACTAAGGCACTCGCTGCTACCTTTTATTTACTTAATTTGTAAATCACAGAGTTTATCGGACATCACTAAATACCAAATATTAGAACTAATCATTTTATACATCGCCCTCCTAATACATATTTCACATATACTATAACATACCAGCTTTCAATTTGATAGTCTTTTTTAGTAAATGTATATACTACGGCAGATATCTAATGATGAAGATATTGATTGCCAATTTCAAGTAGTATTCATAAATGAAAAATTTTAATTACCGATTACAAATTGTAACTAAAGAATGTACATGGTTATGGATCTCCGACCTGAAGTCTGTAGTTAGGAGGGCGGGATGTGAGGAATACTGGAGCTGAATATTCTAGTCTAAATATGTTACAGTGTTTGTATTTCTAGTCAGAAGGGATTTGTGATAAGATCGTGAATATTTAATATTATCCTTTAATCTATCTACATTCAAATGTTTCTACACTCTTATGATTGTATTCTATTCTTACTTCTTCTCGCAAATGATGTAAGGATCTTGAACAAATAAAGATAATAAATAAATATGTAAATGAATAAATAATTAATTGAATAAATAAATAAACACTTTAAACCAAGATGCATTTTATTTCAATCACTGAATATTCTTACCTCAACTGAATTTGATACAAAATAAGAAAACTATGTAATCAATGGAATTTATGTAATTACGGTCATACGAATAGTTATGCAAAACATAGAATAGCTAATATATTATATGTATGTGTTTATTGTAACAAAATATGACTAAGCATTCTTTCTTTCTTCTTCTTTGAACCCTTATTAGCACCCAACGGTGCATAGACCACAGCATCATAGCGAAGCAGTGTTATCTTGATTGTTAATTACATGAAGGCAAGGTGATCAGCCCAGCGCTTCTTGTGCCAGTCCAGGGTGATATTATATAAATATGAGAGTGAAAATCACCCATATTTGTTTTGACCCCCCTGGGAATCGAACCTGGGACCTCCAGCCCGGTAGCTAAACGCGCTGACCGCTACACTACGGAGGTAGACTAGGTATTACAAGCCAGAATAAAATAATTATTGTATTAACTAATCCTCTACTATTGTTTTTTAATTAGAATTTTAATAAATATTGTTTTCATAAATAAGTTCTTTTGACCACCGCAACAAATCAACGGGGTTTTAACTCAAATATGACCTTATGAAGGTAAGTCAGGTGATCATTCCTATTTTTTTTTTTTTAAACGTAAATATGACGCTTCTATAGAATGACTGCAAAGACAATGCTGATTTTAAAAAGACAGCAGAGATATTCTCGCCTTTTTATGAAATGACTGGAGCTACATTGGAAAACTGTGAAACCTAATTTACTTAGAAGTTCCTTCGAACAGAAATATATTTGAGAAAATAATTTAAAAACATCAACTTCAAAACAAACGTCACTTCATAAATAAAATGCCACACAATATACTGAAGGAAATATAGTTGTCGCATAGGTAATATACCAATCTATTTTGGTTTTATAGAAAAATATTTCTATAAAACCAAAATAGAAAATGAATTGATTTAACATAATAACTTTATATGTTTCATCTTAATTCAAATTAAATTTTACAATAAGTAAAAATGATTAGCATGATTTCAAATATCAGTGTTGTCATTGAAGTGAATCTGTCCAGAGAGTGTAAATGTTATTTAGAAATAGCTTTCAAGGTTACCACTCACATTTACAAATGGATTCGAGTCACACTTGAAAAAAATAAATATGTATTTTAGACACAGTTACCAAACTACACTCATATTGATTTATCGTATTAGCGAAGTACGATGCTATTCAATATTTTACAGAGAAAATGTGTAACTAAAGGCTATGTGATATAATGGTAGGGACCGACTGGAGCCATTTTTGGCGTAACGTAACACGTTACAATGCGAGCATTCGTATAGTCAGTACAGCGAGCCGAGCGCTCCATCCATAGTTTTGGATGTTCGCCGCGAGCGATGTTACGACGTTACGTTACGACGAAATGCTCCGGTCAGTCCCTAACTTAAGAAATATCTTCTTATTTGTTCAAAGTATATACATATGAAATTAACAAATCATAAATTAATACTTGTCCGCCTCCATATAAGTGGTTGGCACGATTATCCTGAGTTCAATTCTCAGGAAGGTAAAAATGAATATAGATTTATTACTTTGATATTTATTTAACATTACCTGAAGCGCAAGACTTACCTTCATGTAATTAACGATTTCCATACCATATGCACCATTGGGTGCGCATTAGAATAAGATGGAAGGAATTTGTTATTACGACTACAACATAAATAAACTCACTTCAGATTCACTGATAATAAAAATAAAACAAATAATATACATCTTGCACAGATTTGGCCTTGAAATCAAAAGATCACATTTTTTTCACAGAACAATATATTTCATTTTATATTAATAAATCGTTTAACAAAAAGAGGTAAAGTACACTTGATTCTACAATAATAATCCCGAAAAAGCTTAAAACATAAAAGCAGTCGTTCTACTTTTGTTTTTTACCTGAAGGTATTTCAGCGGAGTCTGGATCATTTATTTTGCCTTCCTTTAAAGTGGAGGATTTAAACATTTCATTAACACTAACTTCGCAGCTCGAATATGCCATTCCGATCCCGATACCAGCACCCATCAACAGGGGCCATCTTCGTCTCCCGAAGAACAGCAGGGAAAATACAGCACCGAGAGCGGTTCCACCACCTTAAATTAATATCAAAATTAGCGCTTTTATACATTCTGAAACCATACTAAAAATTTATCTGTAAAGTTTAATTTTACCTAATTTAATGACTCCGTCCGTAAGACATTTGTCGAATTTTCTACCGAGGATATCTTCGGAATTGACAGCCATCGTGGCTGAAACTGAATACACAAAGGTTAATTCTAAATACTTTATTGATATTTATCACAATATATCACAAATAATTGCATAAAATACATTATCGAACGAAAAATAACCTTCAATTTTTCATAAATATGGCCCCGGTTATGTCACAGTCTGACAACTAGGATGCTTCTATTGGTAAGTCCGTAAACATGGGTTATCAAAGGAAATAATTGTCTATGAGTAAATACATCAGTATCCCATTTTTTTTTAATTATTGGAAAAATAAAACATTGCAACATTGAATATTAAATGTCATAAAAAAAAGATACTTCTTTTTCTATGCACCAAAAACAAATTGATAAAGCAAAACATAACCTACAATTACCACCAATATTTTATTTAAAAAATATTTATTATGGTTCGGTTTAAAAACAGGTATTATGTTTTGATAAATAATTAGTATTCTTATCTCCATCGAGATGGTCTCGAAAAGTAGATTATTAATTCATGTTTTTATATAGTAAAGTTTATATTCATTTAAATATATGTGATACAATTGTGGAAATTAAAGTGTGATAATTTAATAATTTTTTTTTTGAAAAGGAGCGATAAAATGGCGCCAGATAGCGATGAGACACTATCCTTATACCATATGTCTCGTAGGGGTAGATATATGAAATATTGTAGGAGGAATGGATAAGATATATGAATTGATCAAAAGTTTAAAAAGCAATACTTTAGATACTGTAGAACGGGGCTACTTGAACATTGATGTGTTACTTGAGCCCAGTACAAAAAAATATTTAGATCGTGGAAGTATCATGACAATAAGTGTCACCTGTCAGGGAAACAATGAATCTTGTCGATACGTTCATTATTGTAGACCAAATACAGATTTAATTTTTTTTTATTCTGGGCAGTAACACATCAAAGTTCTAGTAGCCCCGTTCTATGGTACTGCGGAGATCAACCGCAATAAGCTTGTATTGTATTCTGGATTATCAGATTCAGAACGGACAGGTCAGGAGGTCAGGATGGTGCTCTCACATAGAATGGTGGTGTTTGAAAGCTAATGCATTTATTAGTGAGATTCTTAAGATCTTGAAATCACAAGCGATTCCATTGAATAAGGAGTACCAATAATATCTTATTATTAATCATCGTACATAAAAGGCCAAAGTACTCAACCTTTCTTTTCCTTAAGTGTCTTTAACTTCTCTTACTTTTTCCAAGCGTCGTAAAACATCTTCATTTTGAAGTCTCTCAACACATGATGTTTCGATCATTGCTCTATAGCACCACATTTCGGGTGCTTAAATCTTCTTTGCGTAGCTTGGGTGAGTGTCCAGCTTTTCACGCCCTAGAGAAGCACTGAAAATATGTAGCATCGCAAAATTCTAATGTGTAGATTAAGCTCAAAGCTTCTATTACTAAGTAGGTTAAACAGTTTTCTTATAATAGATTATCATATATAATTTTATGCGTAAGATAAATACTTTATTGCAATACTTATTTAATTTTCAGGTACTTTGTAATTGAAATAAACGTCCCAGGAAAACCGGAAAATGCACCATTTCCATTGAAACCGTATTCATTCCATAATGCTATTACTAAAAAAGTACAACAGATGCATGGGGATTTCGGATCAGCAGCTATAAAATCTGGATTTACAACTAAATATTGCAATGAGAAAACCAAAATAGCTCTGGTGAAAGTTAGACATGGACCCCACAGGATATTAGCTAGCTCGTTGCCATTTGTAAATGCCATCGAAGGGAAGAATATATTTCTCAGAACTTTGTATATGGGAGCCACAATGAAACAGTGCTTTAAATTTATCCAAATTTATCAGCGGAAACGATTGATTGAGGTTTTTTCTACGCTCAAGTCAGATGCTGAAAAGGAATCTTATAAAGCAGCAATAACGGAATTAATTGTTACTGATGTAGAAATGACCTAACTCATGGTGCCTTCCTAGCATATTTAAAATAATTATCCAATGGTGGAGTGAAAAAAACATGCAAACTTTTTTTTAAATCATTAAATACCAGCTGCATTTTTTCAACAACAATAAAAAACTGTATAAGTGAGCTGTTTTTTATGGCCTTACAATTTTCGCTGGAAACCATTTTTTATTTTATTTATTAAACATTTTGTATTCTTAAATAAAATTATACTTAAATACATCTTTTTCAATTAATTTTCTATGCCTCAAGACTAACCAAATAATTCTTAAAATGTACATAGTTAGTATAGTGGTAATTTATAAGTACATGAAGGAAAATATGAGTCAGATGCATACCCTTTTCTCCAACTGCAGATTGTATATATCATCAAACCCATCTTTCTTTTCACCTTACTGGAAAACTTATTAGAGCCTTAATCGTCCCATGGGAGAATATTGTTCTTCAAGGCAGAGATGAATGGTTCAATTTCCACTCTTGTCACATTTGACTATTTTTAAACAGCCAATAAATTTAATATACCAGAAAATAGCCATACAAATTTAAATATTTGTGTATAAAAATGGTAAAGCTTCCTTTCATTATAACTATATGAAAACATTTAGCATATCAGCATGGTGCAGATATTACATTTATTAATATTTTATTTAAAACAAATTAATTTTTTAAATAAATTTTGGAATGGCTCTTCTTTTTTCTATTGAGCAGTAGGAACTTTGTCAAACTAGAGTAAGACCCTAAATATTGAAATATATTTTATTAATTCTGGTTTCTTATGTTTTCGATGAATGAGTTTGATTGTATTTGTAAGTCATGGAGTCATGGCGAGAGAATGATCCCTACACCTTTCGAAGTGGAGACATTGTATGGTATATGGATGGATCGAAAAAAGATGGTCGGGCAGGCTCTGGAATCTTTGGGGTCCACCCCAGACAGAACAAACTTGTCTGGGAGAATACGCCGCTGTTTTTCAGGCTAAAATGAGCGCAATCATGGCCGATCATACTATAGCAAAAAGATCTACATCCTCTCGGACAGCCAGGCGGCGCTTAAGGCTCTATGCTCCGTTGATATAAGATCTAAACTAATCTATGAATGCATAGAAGCTCTAAACCGCCTGGGCGAGGTAAACGCGGTAAGGCTGGTTTGGGTGCACGGGCATTGTGGTGTCATGGGCAACGAGGCTGCCGATAAACTTGCAAGAACTGGTGCTGAGAGGCCAGTACTGGCCAGGCCTCTACTGGACTCCGAGAAGGTGAAGCTCCTACCACCAAAACAGGTCGTGAGTTACATGACACACGTAGGTCTTGGCAGTGAGCTGTAATACAGAGGGAGGTCACAATAGACCTAATATGGTCGCTATGACATAAGGGATGCAAGATCCTTTGACCTCAAAAAAAAACCCTATTACCGCTATTTTATTATTATGTGGTAGTATTGGGAATCCACAAAGTCTCTGAAAATGTGCTGGATTTTTATATTTTCATAAGAATTATTTTACGATCGATATCATAACAGTATTAGTTCATATGTAAATATTTACATGACCCCGTTTAATGTTGTTATATGGTATTTAGCATTGTGACTTATTAGAACGTGTCCTTTGCCAACGCTAACTAATTTTCCTCTGCGTAAACCGAGGTCTTACTATTCAATAAACAAAAGTTTATTCTTGCGAATACCATTTCTTCAAGATAACTTCGCAATAACCCTATTCAGATAGCTAGAATAGAAATTTGTTTTTATTTTATATTATTCAGTTGGTTCCCTAATTTTCGTATTAGTCTATGTAAGAATAGGACTAATAGAAAAAGATGACGTATGTTAAACAACATAAAAAAAGTTTATCCACGCTCGTGTCATGGAAACACTGCTCACCCGCACTTCACTCTCAGTTTTCCGACTTCGACTGACGACTCAGCTGACTGAATACTTAGCCCCAAGCTCCGACTCCTCTCTGAGTCCTTCTGACTCCTTGCTTCCCACTGAATGAACTTTTTTTTTTACCAAAATACGTATTTTTCATAAATATTTTGGACACGTATTTATGAATTGTATAACGTAAGAAAATATTTTTTAAATTTAGGTAGGTATATTCAAAAGTTCTTATTTACTTTTTGAATATTTTTCAATTATTCTTTGGCAACACTGCAAATCCTCTTGTCAATAAATTTGTGTCGACTACGGAAACCCAATGAAGGCGGGACCATTTTATTATTTTATCTCACTCTCTCTAATGTAGTCTAGATAGAGCAAAAGGTGAAAAAAGCTTCTTAGGAACGCCTTTCCACAGAAGCGTAGTCGAAGCTAATACAGATCCAGATGTCATTTTAGTTTTGTATTCGACCGTTAATTGTTGTGGCGTTTTGTTGTGGGTCGGTCGCTATCCGCTGGTTCGTCCTTTTCGCGTGCTTGTGAATATTTAACTAATTTTATTGTTTTCAAACAAATATAAACTTTTCTGGTTTACATTTGGCTGTGGTGCTTCAGAAATTGTGTTTTTTAATAAATAATTATCGTAGTAATTTGAGTTCATAGTGATTAAAAAAATATACTATCTACTAACTGGTCATTGTAAGTATAATAAATACTAATTGTAAAATAATTATTTTAAAAACTGTAACCGCTGTATTTTTTATGTTATACATATAACTCCCAAGTTTATTTATCAATCTGTAATAGATTATATTCGCACGCAAGTATGGAAATTTGTAGAAAGTCATTTCACTTGCATCGTTCATAAACTCATGTTACGAGGATGATTGTTGTGCAATCAATAATAACTATTGTAAATGAGTAAATAACGTCTTCATGTTGTTTTATAATTTTGCTACACTTGTAAATGCACATGATAGAATTATGCCATTATTTTTATTTCATTCATTCATTCTTCCAGCGCGCTGTCGCTAAACAAAATGTTCGAAGTAAAAACGGCAGCGAACTTCCACATTGTTTTAACAGTTTATATTGTATTTTTAACATTCACAATAATAATAATTTAATTTTAATAATCTGAGTATAAAGAAAAACTCATGTCTTCTATATGAGAATAAGAATATTAAAGAGAAAACTTCGGTTATGTTTTTGTAAGAAATAAAAAACCAATCAAAGAAACATTAATGAAGCCATTTTTTTATTACTCATTTTTTATACCTTAAGGTTCGTGAGAATATGAAATATCATGTTTTGTTTTTTATTGAACCATTCTCATGACTTTTTCTTCAATATTACTTCTTACATCATTTAATTATATGCATGTAATAATACATCGCAAACTTCTCGAGTTATAGAGCCTTCTTTTAAATTACGAAAGTAAGAAAAATCATTGTTTTTGTTTTTTGATGTAGAAAATAAAACATGGTTCACGAATGAACAGCTCGGCTGTCCAAACTTAAAACACAGTAAGGGACATTTTTTTTGCAGTACGTTTTTTTTTGCATTTTTGGACTAAGTAGCATCTACTTAGTCCAAAAATGCAAAAAAAAAGTACTACAAAAAATGTCCCTTACTGTGTTTTGAGTTTGGACAGCCGAGCTGTCACCTGTATAAAATCAATTGAATCAAATGTATATAAAATCACACCCATTCATGATTTAAGGGTTTTTGACATGTAATACATATATCCTTCGTACAGATTAATCTCGAACGATTAGAGTACTGGTATGCAACCCTAGTGCCCTAGCTTCTACTGATATTCTCCTTTTCCTACCTATTACAGTATTCATATTATATTTCCTTTTCCACGTAGCTGTAATGACCTTCACCCTGAGCTCCTTCATTTACGTCACATGTATCCGTTCAAATAAACTCCACCTCTTTACCCAAAAGACTGCCTTCATGTAATCGACGGTCAAGTTAACGCCGCGTCGTTCCAATGCGGTGCCCTATGCACCACATAGCCGTAAAAAGTTTAATGAATAGAAATCGTAATATGAAAAGCAAATATGGTACTGCATTAATTGGAATAATCGGCGGGTGTGTATGACGAGATACATGAATGTGGAAGAGGGAATGTTTGCAAAGATAGATTGGTGTGGCGTTCTATTCTCTCTGCCTACCCCTGCAGAGAAGCGGCGTGATGGTTTGTTAGTTATATACTGCATTAATAATACAGTCGGGTTGTGGTCCCGCGGTTAGTGTCGCGGACTAGTTTCCACCCCCACTTTGCCACAACTTGAATCCTATTTTCAAACACAAGTCGCTTAGGCTTACCTTAAAATAGTATTGAATTGAAATATTTTTGGGAATGAATTTTTTTAAGAAAAAAATGAACTCCTATTTTTTTTAAATTTCCGTAAGTCTCGAACTTGAAATATTTTTGAGAGCGAAATGATATACGTATTCGAGAGAGTGAGAAATGTTATATTTTTGATTTGTATTAATTTTTCCCATATGTTTTTGTTTGAATATTTTTGTTTGTAATTATTTACAGGTATATGTTATGTACGCATTGAAATTAATAATTTTGTAATGCACAAAATTTAAAGGATTAATATAATTTATATTTGAAGCAATAACTTTATGATTTTCCAATTTATAATTATAATTTTTACGAGTTATTATAAAAAGTATTAATGTTGAATTATTGTCCGACCGCGTCGGAGCCATAAAAGGAACGCATCCGATTATTCGATACGATATATGTATGTATTTTAGGTACTATTCGATGTAATCAATTACGACCATATACTATGCTTCATACTCCACATGTATGGCAGGTTACAAGTTACGAGTACCTACTGAAAACTGCCAGCAGTTGTTGCCAGGTGTTGAAACATTTCGTGATTGCGTCGGCTGATATTCGCCATTTTCTTCCCGCTCCTGAACTTTACACGTTTCATCCGGAATATCGTCTCGTCCGTTAGGTTATTGAAATTAAAGAGGACTTCTCTCACATCTCATAGCCAGACTAAATATTTCGCTCACTCCTTTCAAGAACGTCATAAATCAAAAATCGTCAATTTTCAGTTGAGCATATTTTCGGAATGCCCAGAAAATGTGCTATATCCCAGAAAAAGAGGCATATTTTTAACTTAATATTTACCCGCTACATGGCAGAAAGTGTTGTTTTTGCATTTTGAAGAAAAGGTATTGTTTAATTATTTTTTGAAATAAACTAAATATTTTTCAAATGGAGAAAAAATCTTCAGGTTTTACCTAAAAAGATCTGTTACGTAGTAAAATGTTCAATAAGTGGCTAGATATTTATTTTTAAAACATTGTATTATACTTTTAAACTTTAAAAACGGTCTCCTGAAAAATCAAGTTTTTTTATTTATGACGTTCTTGAAAGGAGTAGGCGATTTGTGCTCATATCTGCGTAGGGTTGTGTGCTGCAATCCACGTTTGGGACACTGTCATTTGTGGATTATGAGTGTAATCTTGGAGATAAAGACTAAACTACATATTCTTCAGATTTCTCACAAATTCGAGTTTCCTAAACGATCTCTCCTGTATTGATATTCCATTATCTGCTATTGCAGTAGTCGGCAAACTTATTAGCCAAATAAGCAAAAACCATTACAACAATGAAAAAAATTATCGACAGCTAAATCTGTTTGCAATTCGAGTACACTTTAATGATAATTTTAAACCTTTATTAAAATTAATGAGTTTGTTTCGGCTTAATTATTTACAAATGATAGATTACTTTACAATTTACTATAAGAAAATCTAGAAAATTTTGTATGGCATTCCATAATAATAGTGAACCTTCGTACATTTCTCTTTATACGGCTTCTCGCTCTAGCAAAGCGTTTATGATTTTCATCAAACCTTGCTCAATATAAACAACAAAATTAAAATTATTAGTATACACCTACTTTTAACTTGCATTTTTTGCGTACAGTAAATGTATAACGCCAACACTTGTTTGTTCATAATATCTTCCAAAGAATGCAAAACACATACAAATTGCTATGAACAAATGTTTGGCTGAAAATTTTCAACAATCTATTGTTATCCATTTCTTGCAGCCTGAAGTATGTTGGTGTGGACTAAGCCTTTTCTGTCTGATCACCTGTATTTTGTAATTCTATATGTAGGTACATTTTCTTAGGATTAGGATACCGTTGTCTCCCCTCAGTGTTCACCCCTTTCCGTGGAATCAATACTGTAATTGGCCTATAATACGACGTGGAAATATATATTGTGAAAGAATCGAACACCTACAAAGTTCGCACATGACTAGATTTGTATCTCTAATATGGAAAATCTGTTTTTCCATCTTCTCTGCTTTACCAGTTGAGTTTTCAAGAAGACTGAAGAAGACACACATTTATTATTCGATAAAATTTAAAAGAAAACGCTTGTTTTTTTACTACTTGAGTTATATGTATTTATTTTATTTTAACGACTAGTTTCGGAAGCTACGCTTCCATCTTCAGGTCCTGAAGTGAATGCGGAAACATTAAATAAAATATTATTCGATAAGTAAAAAGCCGTATAAGCGCGTCTACAACTAGTAGGTATACATAAGAATAAAACAAAAGAAGGTAGCCAGTCAAGGGGGTCTTAATGATATCGTCCACTGGGTGCACATAGGGGACTATATCCACCCTGCTGTGGTTCTAAAATTTTAGTGTTACCATCACACATCGTAATGTAAATTTTAAAAACAAAATCAATATGGACATTCCTGCAAACCCCGTTTTTATTATAATTGAGTTTTTTAAGAGTTGGCGCAACTCAAACTTAATTGATATTTAATTTCATCGTTCTTTAATAGTAAACGTAATTCTCGAGTTCTGATGCACACATCAGACATAAAAAAATATATAATTGTGATCCAATTGCACACGATAGTGATGAAATCATTTTGTAATTCACGTTATCAACGCCGGCATTTTTAATGTTTATATGCGCACATACTTACATATGGTCGCTAATCGCGGTTTATGCTCAAAGATAGCGATTTGATCAAGATTTACGACAACAATAAGTACGTTTATAGTTTTATTGAATGATATATTGTGGCTTGTCGATTATATCGCTCACTCCTTTCAAGAACGTCATAAATCAAAAATCGTCAATTTTCAGTTGTGCATGTTTTTGGAATGCCCAGAAAATGTACTATATCCCAGCAAAAGAGGCATATTTTAAACTTAATATTTACCCGCTACAGAGCAGAAAGTGTTGTTTTTGCATTTTGAAGAAAAGGTATTGTTTAATTATTTTTTTTAAATATACTAAATATTTTTCAAACGGAGAAAAACCTTCAGGTTCTACCTAAACAGATCTGCTGCACAGTAAAAAGTTCTATAAGTGGCTTGATATTTATTTTTAATACATTGTATTATATTTTTAAACTTTAAAAACGTTCTGCTGAAAAATCAAATATTTTGATTTATGACGTTCTTGAAAGGAGTGAGCGATATGACAAAATCCGAATAGAATAATGGGAAATTCCGGTTATACTTATTTGTTTTATTTTTTGCATTGTAAGCTTTCGCTTTGACCTTTTTTATACTAATCATATTTATTTTCCTAATTAAAGCAGGCGCCGTGGCTTAGTTGGTTAGACGCTCGACTGCAAACGATTCGTTCGATTCTCGCCAAATGCAAAATAAATTCAATATGCATTTTTTTAAATCCGTCTAGGGTCCTACATTCAGCCAAGCCCCTAAAATAGAGGCTTTGCGGGTTATTCCCTTATTTAAAAAAATCATCGTTTCAATTTAAAATTTACAATAATATGACCCCAATGGATTTCTAGTGCCGAAGACACATTTTACAATTCCTTATTAAATAATACGATAAATTTTTGGCTGATTGCCTTACGTCGTGGCTATCGTGAGTGAGAAGGCCGAATGACACGATATATTTCGCATCTACCCATTTACATTACCCAATTATTAATTTATTTCATTTTAATTTAGGTTCTCGATAATTAAATAGGCTTCTTGTGTAATAGTTAGAGTAACAATTCTTTAGATTAATTTCCATTTTGGATAATTTATATAGTGCCATTTTCGTAAAATACTACCTCACTAAGGGCGCTTCACTGTGATTTTATTGGGGAAAAGGAGATTGTGGAAATTATTTAGCAAACAATTTTGTTTTTAGTTTTGCTTCAAGTTGTGGTGAAGAATCGCCCTAACTCACCCTTGATAGCTTGTGTAAATGCGAAGAAACATATAAGTAGAGCTTATGTAGTTTATCATTCGAGTATATTGGATTTTAGCAAATAATTGAAACGCGGTAAATTTCCTGTTGCTTTTTTTGTGCGTCGACAGCCGATACTGATAACATTGTATTTACGGAATTCATTTCCTTTTTGCTTCCAATTTACATAGTAACTTCTGTTTGCATAACGTTGTTAAACATCAGGCATATTGGCAAACATAAATTATAATACAATTGCTATAAAATACTAACCTGTTTTTGACTCTTTCTAGCGGACATGACGATCCGATATAATAATTATTATACCGTAGAAAATAAAGCTATTGTCACGTTCGAGACTCTTTTGTCAGTCTGCATAGTGTAGTGGTTAACGCATTTGCCTACCATGCTGGAGAACCCGGGTTCGATTTACAGAGGGATTTAAATACTTGTCAATTTCTCACTGTGCTAAACTCATATACGATTGAAAGAGTTTCTGCACAATAAAAGCTTCTTTCGTCTTACCAATAGATGTCTCTAGTGAAATTCTAGTAATTCAAGCACTTTGTTTCAAAATAGAACCATATATATAGAACTTCAAAGAATTTGAATAGTATGGTTGTCAATCATGGGAAGAATGTTACACGTGTATAGAGTGATCAAGTTAACCAACCCATGATGATCGTAAGCCCCGTATAAATGCCCAGACTTCCATATTCTTCTTCATTTGTAATTTCAATATAAAACTTATTTTTATAAAATGTCTCTTCGCGGATTCTGTCTAGTGAGGCGTTCATGAAGTAATAAAATATATATTGTAAAAACTAATAAATAAATTAATAATGTTTAACGAAAATGGCTTTGTAGAGTAATCAAAAATATTTTTATACTATATATTATCTTTACCGCGTAAAAAGAGACTCGCATTATGACCGGTGTAGGCAGTAAAAACATACTCGTATCACGATGTGTATGGAGTAATTGAGCGGTATATTAATCCTTTGAAGAAACGCCTAAACCCTAAACGGATATGATCACAGTAAAGTTAATGGATTCCTCGCATAATGTTGACCTGTGTCTGGAGTATTTTAGTGTCCATTATAATTCAGGAAGCACTTTACCGCGTACATGTCGCGGGGACTGCTAGCTGACGCTAATAGACTCGCACACTTTACTCATCTGCTGAATAAGATGAAGATTTTTTTAGATCTTTTAAAGGCTGTTGAAACTATTCCGATACATTGCCGGGTTTTACTTAAATCTTGTCTTAATATTTGTGAAGGTTATGTGGTTGGTAATAGAAGCAGAGGAAGACCGAGGAAAACTTGGCATGATCAAGTATTTCAAATACTTGAAAGTGGTTAAGTCAGAAGTCGGAATGATCAGAGGGTATGTATGAGGAGAAGCATGAATGTAGAAGAGGTGAAGATTGTTTGCAAAGACAGATTGGTGTGGCGTTCTATTCTCTGCCTACCCCTGCGGGGAAGCGTATAAAAGTAAATTTACCGAATGGAACCAAAAGACTCATTTAACTTAAATGGAATTTATTGATTGAGGTAGTGATTATTTTGTAGAAGTTCATATTATTACGCCTTGTTTGTCCTCGGGTCGACCAAAATTGCGTGTAATTAACATTTTGTGTAGTTGTAAGTGTGCAAATAGTGCTACGGTAGTGACGTGTAGCATTGTTTGCATGCTGTTGTAGTGATTGTCCTGACGAAGAGACGGGTACGTCTCGACACCGGTAGATGAAAATCTCGATGAGTGGTCATGTACTAACATGACTAACATTTTTGTAAGAAAATACAGAAGTATAAATGACTAACCGCAAAGTAAAAAGGCTTTAAATATTAAAAATAGGTATTATACTATTTTTGACATCTCATCGTAGATGGAAGACTGAACATTTGCAGGGCTTATGACCGTCATAGACTGGTTTAAGTGATCACTTTACACACGTGTAACATTCACCAAGTCTATCCATGATTGAAAACCATACTGTTCAAATTCTTGAAACTTCAAGATATATTGATCAAATTCGTAAATACGAAATATTAAAAATTAGTATTTTTTTAAAATTACTCATTTGCAATTTTATTTAATAAATAAAACTCATTAAGTGGTTTACCACTTAAGGAATTTTATTTCATTAAACACGACTAGTTTCGAAAACTAACAGATGTTATCATCTTTAGGTGAAAAGTAAAACTAGTCGTGTTTAATGAAATAAAACTCATTAAGTGGTTTATTACAATAGTTTAATTTTGATAAAAAATCAATATGTCATTCCAGAAAGTTAATGTCGAATTAATAAATAATATATTTGCATTTGGTTATGTTGTTTAAATTACTGTAAATTGTATAAACGCCCTTGGCGTAATTTCTCACGAAAACGGCGCTATATAAATTGTCCAATAAATAAATAAACACGCAACGCTTATTGCAAATAAGATATCAATAATGGACTGCCCGTTACTGCATTTATCGCAGAATCTCGATTTTCCCTTCTTCGAGTAATCGGGCACAAGGAAGTAGGATGCAAGTCTCCTTTTAGGGCCGAAGAAAGCTCTCCGACCAGTTGTCGCGCGCCGGCCGACTTGTCACCGCGGCGCGCGGCTCGGGCCTCGTGGGTGCCGGTCGGCCCTACAGCTGCAGTTCGTTTACCCTGCAGTGGAAGCGCATAATAACCTTCCTCACTCACACGGTATTACGCGTCGTGTGGCGTAATAACGCGTCATCCTGTGCGCTCTTCTCTCTCTTAACTATCATTCTATTTAAGTTTTACTTGATAAATATTGATGTTTCTTTAAAAAAAAAAAATTTACTAAGTTGCGAAATTTATTGAAAATGTGAAACAAAATAAAATTGTATCCCGATTTTACTGTGAATTTACATTTAAAAGCTTTCAATATCACTGTCACTGCCAATCAAAAAAAATTGCTTTGCATGAGTTAGTAGGTCTGTCAGGAAGCCTAGATGTTTCTATATCAGATCTGGGAATGCGGTGGGACAGCTTTCAATGTTTCTTTAAATCTATTGTGATACGTGTTTCCATGTATGCCACATCATTTTCAAACACCTTATTGTACGGTATTTACCAAGTAAAAATATTATAATCTATTAGAGGAGTTAGGAGGCCACAAAATTTAAAAGGAATTTCTTATAAAAACTAACTAATTTACCAACACGCCATTTAGGCACAGATAATAGAACGCCACACTAATCTGTCTTTGCACACAATCTTCACCTCTTCAACATTCATGCGTTTCCTATACATACACGCCAATTATTCCGACTCCCGACCTGACTGACCACTTTCGAGTATTTGAAATACTTAATCACGCCAAGTTTTCATCCGATTGATTGAAGAACGCCACATCAACCTACAGACTGGTGTGGCGTTCTTTTATCTCTGCCTACCCCTGCGGGGAAGCGGCATGATGGTAAGTTAGTTTTTTTTAAGGATTTTTTTTGTAAATTTTGTGATCTAACGCTAATACATTTAATTAAATTTTTACTTGGTCAATTCCGTTCAATACGGTGTTTGAAAATTATGCGCAATGCATCGAAATACCTTCCACGATAGATTTTAAGAAGTAGTGGTATTTACCTAGTAAAACTCAATTTAAAAATGTATAGATATTACCGCAAAGTGACTGCCGAATCAATTAATGAGATTGATATCTTGACGCAGTGTTCAGAAGCATGACGGCGCTTTTCGCATTTTTGGAGACGGCCTTCATTCCATAAATATGTCGACGTGAAGTGTCGTCTCCAGACGATGACTGTTGAATCGTTTATAGTATTTCAAACATTGAATTTCCTCTTCAAACTGGGTGGTAGCGATAAAACTCTTAATTATTATCTGTTGATAATAATTTTTAGAAACGTTTTAAATGTCACTATATAGATACGGCAAAACGATGTATAATAGTTGTTCGAACGGTGAACTAAGGAAAAATGCAAGGCTGAGAAAATTTAAAAAAGGTGTGTTGAGATGGTGGTTTGGACATGTGGAGCGAATGGGTGAGGAAAGAACGGCAAAACAAATTTATGAGGCGAATGTAGTTGGAATGAAGAGCAGAGGAAGACTGAGGAAAACTTCGCATGATCAGGTATGTCGTAAGCACCCGGGTCAGAAGTCAAAAATGATCGGCGGGTATTCACGAGAAGATACATGAATGAGGAATAGGCGAAGAAAGACAGAGGAATGTGGCGTTCTCTCTGCCTACCTCCGAAAGAAGCGGCGTGGTTAGTTAGTTAGTTAATACAAACAAATACACAGAGATTTTAGACTTTCATACAAAGATCTATTATCAGGTGAATTCGGTCAAAAATATATTTCGCTTTTTCAGTCACAATGAAATATGTACTTAAGGCGAGATAATCAATAGCCCGTAACTTAATTTTATGTTAACCCATATAACACTTAACGTAATTGCATTTTTTGCTTAAAACACCTTTTTTTAATTGAAAAAATAAGTTTTCCTTAGAAATAAATATATCGTTTTGAAAACAAAAGCGTTATTTAAAGAGCACTGTTCCTCTTGGGACATTTTGTAAACGTATCCGAGCCACGCTGAAATTCAATGTAAAATAAATGACTGTTTAATAACCCCGCTGTTTCTGCCAACGCAATGCTGAACCTTCTGCAGTGAGAATCCATCTATCTACTCCGAGCTGGTTCAGGTGTTACACCTCGGCTATATTGCAACGAGGTGCATTCAGCCGCTATCGAGCAACACTTCTCTCTCCATTAATCACGCCCCGAACATCGCCAGCACCATGTTGGCACTTTCGGCACTCTGGGTAGCTCTAGCGTGCGTGGGTCGCCCCGAACGGGGTTAAATCGAGTGTGCGCTTAGTATTTCGCGAGCGTGGGTAATCTTCACGGCTACTGGAGGCGGGGTTAGTGCGAGAGTTGGTTAATAGAGGTTATTGTGCAAAATGATATATGATTGTTGTAATTACTTTCATGCTGTTTGTCCTTGCTGATTGACTTGGGGCCCGAGGGTATTATGATTAGTCAAACTTTCTCTAGTCGGCGTCAGTTGCGTCGTCTCTACTAATAAAATCGCCGACAATGCTTTATATTATTACTACTACCATCATGCCGTTTCACTGCAGGGGGAGGCAGAGAGGATGGAACATCACACTCTTCTGTTCTGACTCCATTGCTTTGAAACTTTAACTCAACATTGTATTCAAATATACCTGTGACAGGTAAAACGGTTTTTCATGCAATGGCAGCGCCATCTGTTGAACGCAATAGCGACTCACCCAATACTATTGACAGCATTGCATTGTGAAATTGAACATATTAAAAACATGTGCTTTATATTTTATCTGTTTTCCATTTGAGCAAACTGAGCCACAGCAATGCGCGGCCGGTTACAGCTAGTATGAGTGTATAATTATCAAACATAGAATCCTTGTGACAAAGACAACTGTCGAATGCACTTAATAAATCACTTAAAGACGGCGACGTTTCTTCATCAGAAATCCCATTGGTTTTACTATGATGTGCATTATATTTGTACAGCTACAAGTCAAGTGAACTCGAATAGAAAATGATTGTCTAATGTTACAATTCATTTCCTTCCACGTCTCAGTCCATTGCAATTAGCGGTTTGAATTATATTATTATACCGATGTTTAGATTTAATCTACACGATTTCTCTTCAATGCCGGCTTTGGTCGCAACATGGGACATTTCCAGGTAAATGAGTGCGGCAAGTGAAGTATTAGCTCCGTTATTCAATCTGGCTCCTGCCACAAACGCCGATCCGCCTTCCGTTTCATGTTAAAGTCTTCTGATATGAGACATGCGGCTTGGTCGCTTGTGGCGTGTGGCTTGGCTTGTGGCGGTTGTCTTGTGAGTCCCACCTCCGCAGGTTGAGGTTAGATATTACAATCCCATTTTCAGTCCCGCGGGATCTGCCTGGGATTTCGTACATTTTTTGTATTCTTACATACATGCAAGTTTTTGAACTACCATATACACATACATTACATATTCGTAGTTCCAGACGAAAATACTTCATGTAATGGAATGGCACAAAAATAAAATTACACGTTCTTTTTTCAGAATTTCTTTGAAACTAGATTTTTTTGAAGGAATAACCCGCAAAACGTCTATTTTAGATGCTTGTCTGCAGGTAGGATAGTAAGGATGGGGATGTTAGATGTGAAAAATACCTCACAAACACCCAGACCAATTGAAAATAAATCTTTCTTGAATTTATTTTGCAATTGGCGGGAATCGAACCCGTGACGTCAGTTTCACAGTCAAGCGTCTACCCATCTAGGTGCCTGTCTACAAAACTGCTCTACAAAATATATTAATATCTTTATTCGTTGAAAATCGCAGCACTTGATTACTTTTTTTATTCTTGGAGGATTGATGTAGGTACTTAAAAGTATTTAAATACAAAAAAACTTTAGAAAAAATATTAGAAATCTATTTATGTTCATTTTCCGATATTTCGTTTTTCGTGATTTTGATTTTTTAAAAGAAAAAAGTAAGAGGTAGGGTTTTATTCAAAGCGGAGAAATATTTTATTGAAAAATATTTTTTTTAAAGCACTAATTTATATAAATACGAATGTACACATAATCACATACATATATGAGAGAAACTGATTTGCGTAAATTTATATTAAAACTATTTTGACCAATTTTTCCCCTTTTTCAAAACCCGCTACAGCCACTGAAAATCTCTTCTTGCGTGCGAATGTCGCGTGTACCCCGCACGCGCCGAAATAAAGCGGGATGCCGCTAGATTGGGTATCCCACTTTGCGGGATTGCAGTCCCCGGTTGAGGTATAGCAGGCACATGCACTTTGGGCAAGAGATGTTAAGGAATCAATAAATAGGGAAGTTTATAGACCAATTCGTCCCGGTAGCAGCAGCCCTTTGATGTATTCTATATCTGAATCACTCGAAATCAGTGGAGAATCTTAATGGCAACGCTTTCGTTCTGTCGTGTTACTGTTTGCTTCCATCCACACTAATTCATCAAATTGTCCGTTCGGAAAGTTTTATCGTAACAATGCTTTAGTTTTGTTTCTAGCACGTTTGGAGTCGTCTTTAATTAACTCTGTTCCAGTATTTTTTCAACGCGTCTACTAGTATTTGGTGCCAAAAAATAACGCTAGCTAATTATACGAGAGGCTATGTTAATACATTAGAAAAATGGCGCACATGTGTTATTGAGAATTACACTAAACAAGTCATGTGGTTATTATTTTTAACTATGCCGTAAGTCGTGAAGATCGAACCAGAAACCGTTTTAAATTGTGTTATTCAGATGTTTATCCTTCTAGTATGATGTGGTTTTCAGAGCTGGAATTGTAGAGAAAAGATAACGCGTGAACTATGCAGTGTACATAAAAATAATCATAGTTTTGGATGATTTATATTTTATGATTTACATTTTCGTAAAATTATCCGTAGGGCCCATCGATTTTTCAAGAAATAGAAATAGAAATTTTCTCAAGAAATAGAAATTTGTAATTAAATTATATATTTTTTTTACATATTTGGCAATCCAATGTGTTTTTTTTTTGTTTTTCAAAAAAGTTCATTATGACTTAAGGTTAATTTCTATTCGGTAAAAAAACTAATATTAATAACTTTTCTTTTCAGTACCACTAGCTTCATGCTAATGATACTGAAGAAAAAAAATAACGTGTCCCTTGGAGACAAAATAACAAGTTCACGCATTCTTGGAAGCCGAGTGTAACAGGCATCAATAGTAAGGTAGAGGAAAGGCAACTGAAATGGTATGAACACATAGGACGCGGAGAACCTGAAGACATTGTGAACCAGTCCATCTCCACAAATTTTCTTCGAAAGACATCTAGAGGAAAACCAAAAAACATGATTCGAAGGCATGGCCTCGGTGACGTAATCCATGATAAAAGGACCTACAACCTGAGGAGCAGGAGAGCCGAGTCCAACAGTCTACAAAGGCGATAAGTTTGGATGGAGCCAGGAAGAAGAAGAAGTATCATCGTCCAGATCGACGAACTGTTTCAAAATGCCAAAGTCTTTAGAAGTAAAGTTAAATTTATCGACAGTACGTAGTTAATGCGTTATCGTTTTGCTGCAACTGAAGCCCTGAAATTGACCACCGCACGTATCGCTTGTAACTTTCCAGTTTGGCGTTACTTTTACTTTCTGAAAACAATGGTATCTTGGACCGAGTCTAGTGCTATTGATCCGACGGGCGAGCTGTCGGTACGGTCCGTAGTAATGTAGTTGCGGTTGCGAGGTATGCCCCTCAATTACCTCTCTGTCATCATCCTCATTCTCTAACACGAGGGAGATATTTCTGTCTCGGCTATAGTTTAGTGCTTCACATGGCGTGTCAACACCTTGTCACATTTTCTATTGACGTTTCACACTCTGCCTCCTAAAACGATTACGCTTTCTGCGCTGGTCGTATCCATTTTGGTGTGAATTTTACGCTCGTGATTTGCTCCATCACTCACTAAGATATTATAATCTCAATAATTGATTCGGCAATCACTTTGTGGTAATATTTATATATTTTAAATTTAATTTTAACTTGGGAAACACCACTCTTAAAATATATTGTGACACGTGTTTCGAAGCATTCCGCATCATTTTCAAATACCGTAAAATACGGTGTACAATACACCGTAAAATTTACACAACAAGGCTGATGAACCGTGATTTTATATTGAAAAAAAAATACAAAATATTTAGTGAATTTAAGTAGTGTATTAAAATAATAATGACATACGCGTGTAAGTTATGGTTAGGGTTTTGAGTATGATTTAATTTAATTACAGAAATTTATTTTTATATAATAATATGATGGGGGAATCTGGTTACTTAAACTATATAGTTGCTATTTTATTACATAAAATGCAGTTCCACCAAGAAATCTCAGTACAAAACATAAATATTAGATTAAAAATATAGTTTTACTCTCTGTTAAAATGTCAATTACCTATGCGTTACCTGTGCTGAAAAATGTTTAAATTTATGATACACTGACAGATCTAAAACGATTGATATAACAGCGTTGTGTTTAAAAAAACATTAACCACTTATACAAGTATAATAGACCCGCATATACTTGCGGATAATCTGTTTGAGCTACATTTCACCGTCCCCGAAGGACTATGCTGACTGGAGGATGCGTGGGTCGGTGACTCAGTTTCCTAACTGTTTCTATAACAAACCTTGTATTTTCTGTGCCAATTTCATTAGTTTCAAACAACTATCTCCGACGTGGTCTGTAGGAGGGACTAGTTCTTCCTAAACTCTATCTGATAGGGTAACCGTTCATAATCCTGACAAATATAATTCCAAGAAAAATGTGAAGAAAATAAATGGTCAGGTTTTTTTAAAAAGGATTAAAACCTCTGCTTTAGAGGCCTGTCTGCTGGTAGGATAGTAAGGGTATGGTAGATAAATGTGGAAAATACACCACAAACACCCAGACCATTTTAAAATAAATCTTTCTTGAATTTATTTGTAATTTTTTTATTTATTTATTTAATATAGTTACATTTTTAAGTACAACTATACAATTTCTAAACATTTATACATATGGCAAACTTATAGTTTTAGATTCGCTGTGCCTCTCCAAAAAAGATATTTACTTTGCAATTGGCGGGAATCGAACCCGTGACTCCAGTTTGGCAGTCGAGCATTTACCCAACTACGCCACGGCGCCTGTCAAGTTAAGTTAGATTGTTTTTTTGCTTCCAAAAAACCTATTTTTTTGGATAAAGTATAGTTTTCATTATACTTCATTATAATAATTATAATCATTTCACTTAATTTTATAGATTTTACATCTCTCATTGTTGTGATTCTTCTATTTTATTAATTTCTGTTAAATAATACCTTCAAAAAATTCTTAGTCACGTACGGATTAACCAGTGTAGCTGCTTCTTAGTTACATACCATTTTACCAACCCCCTACGTTCGACATTTAGCACAGAAAAAATATAAATAAAACATCCAGAGATCTCGGTTGAAATAGAAGCATAAACGGGCATCATTGCTTGTCTCGTTTTTATCTGTACATCTATTACCTCCGCGGAGCCATTTGCTGAACTCGAAGTTGACAAATAAATGTCTTAACGTCGGAATGCCTCGCATTTAGTGTAAGCTGACTCCGGAACTAAACCCTCGCGTCACCGCCACCAGGGCTGGGATTACAGTCAAACTATAACGCGTCAACTACGTAGTGTAGTTGACTTTATTTCATGACTGACTCAAGAAAAAAAAAACTGACAAAAAAGATGGACCGATGATATTTCATGACTTTTATTTGTAAAGAAAATATGGGCCGATGACAGTGTCCTCGTCGCGGGTAGTAAGTGGATCGAAAAGGCCCAAACGAGAAAAGTCTGGAAAATATTACAAGAGGCCTACATCCAGCAGTGGAGAGACGACCGACAAAGAAGAAGAAGAAGAAGATTTGTAATGACTTTGGTATTTTGAAACCGGTTGACGATCCGTATTGTCAAGAGGTTAATGTGGCTGAAAACAAAATTAATGGGTACCTATTTGTTATTCACCGATAAAGAATAAAGTTAAATTTATCTACACTACGTTTGTAATGCCATCCCTAGACAACGATTACATACGTAAGTTAACGTATTCAACAACAAAGTGTAGAAATTTAACTCTACTTCTTTTACTTTTAATGAAAAACAAATATCCATTGATTTTCTTTTCGGTATTGTCTAACTTTCTGACAATATTGATCGTCAACCGGTTTCGAAATGGCAAAGCCGTTAGGAATAAACCTTCATAAGTAATATTTAAGTTATTTTTACTGCGGAATCTCGTTAACTTTTCGCTTTAAACAATAATAATAACTTTGGATAGTTTATATAGCGCCATTTTCGTAAAATACTACCTTAAGGGCGATATATACTTAACGTTCTAACTAGTTAAGGTAACATTAACAATACCTGCTTCTGGATTTTAATTGTCAGTGAGTTTTGGCATTTATAAACCAGTCTAGATTTTTTTTTATCTTCACTACGCAGTTAACTTCCCAGTGTGCGGTTCAAGATATCAATGAACCTTTATCCAAACGTCATAGAAAAAGACATGTAAAAAAGCAGTCGTGTAAACTTACCGATAACCTTTGGTTAACTTTTTTTATCCCATTTCCCGTTTCTTGGAAACATGCTCCGAGCTTTTTAATTTGATAAGAACTTCGTGTGTAAATATTGGTTCGTGAACCAGATGCAAACATTTATACAAAATTAACGGTACTTTTTTATCTTTATGAACCCGCGTTCCTTAACCGTATGTATCAGCTTACAAAATGTCATTCGTGGATAATTCTACGTATGCGAAATGACTTCGTTATTCATCATACGGTTTAAGATAAACTATACGAGTATATGTACACAGGTTCTTTGGTATAAAATTGTTTTTATTTTGGTAAAAATAACAGAAAGGGATAAAAAGTATTTATACCAAGAAGCATGTATGTCATAAATACAGTAGAAATAAAATGTAAACTTGGATCACAATAAAAATAACTAAAATAAAGTCAAAATAATAGCATAAAAAACAAGACAGCAGGATATTTAATTTGAACCCAAAAATATAGCTAAAACAAAACAATATGTTCAAAGAATGATAAATAGTAAGACATTTAGATATTTTTTTCATAAAATTAAACCGATTTATCATTTTGATTTCTCAGCGATTTATATTTCAAATATATTGTAGTACTGTAATAGCTATTTCTGTCGATTATCATCCACGCTTTGATCGGTGATCGATTTTTTTTCGATTGACGCAAAGTAAGCGTTTCGCCAGTGCGCCAATAAGAAATACGTGTATTGTTGTTATTCAAAATATATTATAGTTCATAACGAGTAATCCTCCTTCAATATTCTGAAGCATTTTGACAACTATTTCCGTCGATTATCATCCACAGTTTGGTCGGCGATCGATTCAAACTTTTCGACCGACGCAAAGTAAGCGTTTCCCTAGTAAAGCAGTAAGAAATAATAAACCGCATAGCTTGATGACTATAAATTTCTCAATCTACGTGTTTTTCTCTTATTTGAAAAGAACCATTATTGGCCGTGACCGCTTTTACCGCTTTGTATACTTGCATGTACGAATAGCGCCATTAGGTCTCCCTTCTTTCGAGTCAACTTAATTGTCTGATGAAGTTTTTTGATCAGAAACGTTATGATGTTTATTTATTACTAACCCACGGACGAAATACAGTCGAATGTGCGCCAAAACGAAGGATGATAAATGTTCGAATAAGGAAAGATGCATGCCTGAGATAAACTTTATCTACAAATACGGTGTTTGTGGTTGAGAGTTTGGACGTTGGAACGAATAACTGGGGCGAATGTAGTTGAAAATTTAAGCGGAGGAAGAACGACGAATACTCGGCGTAATCAAGTTCTTCAAATACTTGGGCGCGGACTAAAGTCGGAATAATCGGCGGGTAATGTATACGGTAATTCATGAATGTGAAAGTGGGAAGAATGTTTGCGAAAACAGAGTGGTGTGGTGTTTTATCCTCTCTGCCTACTCCTATAAGCGAGGCACCGTGATGGTTTGTTAGTTAGTTGCAATTAACCTATCTTAAATAGTTGAGGGTTATCAGCTACCCTGCCCAAGTCACTAGACCGTGAAAGGTTGTTAAGTAATTCCTACCTACCCACCCCATTGCTTTGCGCACTGAGTCCTGCCTCCCATTTGAAATCAGCAGACCGAAGATAATAATTAACTCGGATTGAAAATAGAGATAAAAAGAATGTATTTTTTACTTTTTCGTCTCAAAATTACTTAAGCAGTTATCTCTGAAAAAAATAAATAAAGCTCTTTCCGTTATCAATTCCTGTCGAGGTTTTTTCAAATAAATGACTGCTAACAATGAATGATTCTGTGCGCCGCATTAATTTACCATTTTCTTTTCAATTCGTAGGTTTGTATTATCTGGCAAGTATAATTATCGAGTATTAATATTTTTTCGTATCGTATTTAATTTGAGATGAAGTTTTTCTCACAGGTATATTATTTAACAGTTCGTAGATTAACCGTTTTTCGATTCTTTTGAAGGCAATCCGCCATTTGTTAGTTCGTCACATTCGGTCGTTAGTGTTTGTTCTTGATTTTCTTCTCACGACTGCTTTACATACAAAGCACGAATACCTTTATGGACGTCCGCTATTTCATACGCAATCGAATGTGGATTATTTTAATCGAAAGACTTAATTATTACGGTGCGAATGTTCGCATCGTTATATGCAACATTCCGAGAGCTCCAACTCTCCGGGAGATATTTCGAGCGCGGGAATCCGACGAATATTTGCGTGCGAAGAAGTCAGTCGTCTCTTTTCCCTTAATCGTTTTGTACCTTTTTGTTTATTACCCGGTCTCACAAATCCCGCATCTGTTTCTGTCCCCCTGGTACAAGTTCCAGCCTTGTCTCGCATTACCCCGTTACTGGAATAGTCCATCGCGTGTCAACATGCCTGCCATTCCATCAGATAATGTCGCGGTGCAAATTTATTTCGGCTCTCGCCCATTTTAATAATATTAATAACATGACATTTTCTGCTTCGTTTTCATAGATCACACGGAAGCCATTAAAATGCCATACAAAAATAGAACGCGAGATTTTTTTTGCTTCAACACAGACAAGATGCACTAAAGGTGTTTAGTATCTTGTTTATTAATCTATAGTAACTTAGTGCGATGATGTATGTTAGCCGTTAAAAGCACTAATTTACATTTGTACCCGTTATTATTGTTATTAGATTAGATTTAAACATTTCTTTTGTTATGAAGCCGAGAAGGGAAAATCGCCATTAGTCATTATTATTGAAATTTTTCTCCTGTTTTTATCAGTCATTATTATCCATTATTGAATAGGTATGTTTCTTTTATGTTCAGACACTAGTAGCACTTAGTGAATTTTCTAAACGTAGCTAATTTCTTACGAAGTTAATGCACGACTGTAGACATTAAAAAAGACCACACCGAGTTTGTGTGAAAGTCGGACGAAGTATTAGCATTTTTCTTTTTAACATCATTGTTTATATTTTAAATATATTGTACTCGGTTGTAAATCTTATCGGAGCCGAGTAAATGTTTTACAATTCAATTGCCCATTGTATCTGGATATTAGTTATTATATCAATTTCCATGCGAACGTTTATAATTGGACTGTTCTTATATAAAGCTAATAAGATCGGTAGTTATTTTTTCGTAAACGAGGATACAGTTTATGTCGTAATATTTCTTGTCAGGAATAAAGCTCGTCTGTAGTTGACGTTGCGTGTTGAGCGCTCGTTGCTTGTTTGTTTATATTGCCCGCATATCCTATACATAAGTGGCAGAAGAATGTTGGACCTGGATGTTTTGCCGTCTCGTTGTTTGGATGATTCATAATATCCTGTGTTGTGCACTCGACTCGTCGCATTTCTGGATCAACAAACGGTTTTCTTTGAAACATCCCAAGAACTTAAACATTCATTCATAAAATTTCCGATAATTGTGCAAAACGAAACAAGTTGAAATGCGTTCCCTTAGACAAATGTGTGGAAAAATAATTGTACGACAGAATTAAAAACGAAGATATTAGAAAGGAATGTGAGTCTGAACTAGGGATAATTGAAAAATTTAAGTAACGTTCTTTCAGGAGGTACGGACATGTGGCGCGAATGGGTAACGAGAGAATGACTAAGAAAGTATATGTGAACGGCAGAACAGAACGATGACGGCCGAAAAACACTTGGCACGACTAGATCAAATCAGTACCTAAAATCTGGTGGCGTCAAAAGTCTACGTAATCGGAGGGCATGTACGACTAGATGTATGGATGTGAAGGAAGCTAGGAGTGTATTTCAGGACAGAAGAATGTGGCGTTCCATTCTCTCTGAGTATTCTTCCAGGGAAACAACGTGATGATAGTAGTAGTAAGTAGTACGAAGCGAGTTTTTAGTTCTTGATCTGCTGTTTTCCAAATTCTATTATAATTTCTTTGTCTACTTCATTTTGTTAACTAATGAAAATGTTTGATTATTAATAAAATCCTTCTATTTTTGGTTTGTCTGTATGCTAGTTATCTTCTTATGTTATTACCTTAGAGCGTGTCGCAGTAACAAGGTTGAACTATCGGACCGTAAAGGGCATCTCGGGTGCGGTTGTTCAATACTTAGTCTGATAAAGTTAACAAAAAACTGATAAAATCGGAAAAATATGCTTAAAACACCTAAAATTTTCTCGAATCTAACCAAAAACTGTTATGAATATGGTTTCTCATAGAAAATATCTACGAATTCGATGTATTGATCATCGAAATTGCGAATATTTTTTATGCGTTTTTTGTTATCGGTAAAATAGTCTTTAGTAGTCAGATGGTCCAAAGAGCACCACACTGGATCGATGCAGTGACAACTCGATCTGGAATTAAATGCAAAGTGATCAGTCCCGCGCTCCAAATTCTTGGATGTTTGATAGGATAAATACGACGCAAAGAAAGCAACCCGGGGTGAAGGATATTACTGCTACATGCGAAATAAAATTGAAGAGGAATAGAAAGTAGGAATAGTTGTAATGGCTTGGCCACTTCATATTGCATACTAGTATTCGTAGTACGAGCTAGTGCTTGTGCTATTTAGTCACTGCTGATTTGAACAAGTTTCTTGGGGTAGAATAGTATAGTATTTATTTTTTGGCATTAACTTTGGAATGACATGTTGATTATTAAATGTATTATACCACTAATTGAGTTTTATTTCACGCGACTAGTTAAAAAAAACTACAGATCTTTTCAAAACTAGTCGTGTAAAATAAAACTCAATTAGTAGTCTAAGACAAGTGTTTAATTTTCGAATAGCATCTTGTTTATTTTAACCCTCATCTACATTCACACTGATATAATTCTAAGAAGGTGTAACTTCATTTTCTTATTCGTTCAGCGTTGCTACCATCTTCAGCCTTGTACTGGTCCCTGTCCCTAGCAGTACGAAAAAGCTCCTGATGTTATCCTTCTTCTTCCTACTTTTTGCCTACCTGCCCCCTGAGGGAAGGCAATACTTTGGACATAACGTTATGTGTCCTAAGTATTGAATTCTCCAGAATTGAGTTTTTATGAGCCACTAGCCTTTCGCGAACCGGTTGCAGAAGACTCGTTCGATCTCCGGCCTGTCCACAATATTCCGAGCCTCTGTGTGTAGGGGTTAGTCCGACGCCGTTATTCTGGCATTAAGTTTAGCAAATATTGGCCCTGTTTTCTCAGCTAAACCTCCATTAAACGAACCGGTCTCAGTGGCTAGAGATAGCCGTGGGAGATGCACTGGACCGAGACCACGGACTCGCAATAAACCACTCCGACTTCCATTCTGAATAGTTTCTATGGAACTAGTCGGGCTCGCGGATTTTTCGCTTCGCCACCTCTGCACCGCATATATTTTTGTCTCAATTAGCGGATAATTCTTCGTATTGAGAGGTTAAGTGTAGTTGGGGTTACCAGTTCAAGGTAATATCTCTTATTTATGACCTATTGTCTAACTGTCCGCCTACTTTGTTTTATTAATATTGCTGGACTGCAGAATTTTACAATCACATTTTTAATTTCATTAATCGATTCTGCAGTCGCTTTGTATATATATATATTCACTTTTAATTCATGTTGTACTCGGTAAAAAGCACTATTCCTTGAAATCTATTATGACACGTGTTTCGATGCATTCCACATCATTATCAAACACCGTATGTGAAGCTATGTCTAAATTTTAGAGCTGTATCTTGGACGTTGGAGGATGAAGAGGGGTGTCGAAGAACACGTGTCATAATAGATTGATGTGAAATTTAATTAAAAAACACATTTTTGACTTGAATTTTGAATGCCCTTTCTTATAGCTTATGTACCATTTTAAAATGTATCAAGCAACACAACCCGCTTTTTTCCAATTTTAATATATACAAAATTAATAACGAGTATAATATTGAAATTTGATCAGTTGTACTTGAGTGAATAGGAAGGGATAGATATGCAAAAAAACTCTTAATTAAACATTTAAAAAAAAATTGGTGTCACCAGTAAAATATTAAATAATTAAGAAACTTTTTTAAATTGATATTAGTAATGTTAGTAAATAACCACTCACCGACTACTTCTGTCTACCGGTTTCGAGACGTACCCGTCTCTTCGTCAGGACATACACTACAATCTAACAATCATGCGAACAACACTACACCACACCCACTTAGTACTATTCACATACACTATCACTACACATGCAAAACATATGTTTTGCATGTGTAGTGATAGTGTATGTGAATAGTACTAAGTGGGTGTGGTGTAGTGTTGTTCGCATGATTGTTAGATTGTAGTGTATGTCCTGACAAAGAGACGGGTACGTCTCGAAACCGGTAGACAGAAGTAGTCGGTGAGTGGTTATTTACTAACATTACTAATATCAATTAAAATGTTTGACCACAAAGTAAATGCTTTGAATATAAATAAAACTTTTTTTAGGTTGTCTGCTTCAACAGAGGCGAAGAGACATTTGTATACGTCAGGAATATATAAACAAGGGCATTTACAGGACTTACGACATGTCACTGTTTTTACGATATTTAAGACTGTAAAAGCAATATCTAATTAAAATTAGGTATAGAAGCGCTTCGTAAATAAACTCGGAAGTGTATTGGTAAATCGCGGAAATCCCACAAATTGATTATATTTTACTACAATTTCAGATGATGTTCATAATTGCTAATTTTTCGCCACCCACTACTCAGTATCGTTATATAACACAATAACAATAAATTTGATTATTTCGCAGATTTTGTGTTGTGTAACGATGGTCGCGCCATGAATTGTTATTCATAATCCCCTTCCCCCTCCAGCGAAATATAGAACTAAAAAAGAACTTTGTTGAAAACGGCAAAATAAACGACGAAAAACTTCGAATATTGAAGTCAACGGGGATAAGGTCTCTGCCGACATTTATCTTCAGCAAATACCAGATTCAATATTTCAATCGTGATTCTTCAATCTTCCTTTTTATTCATTTATCCAGAAGAGAGTTTACTCAAAGCATTTTCATAAGTTTGATTATTAAGCGTGTGTTCAAATTTATATCACAAATGCAGGATTTTCATTTATATATATTTTTTTTGCGTTAAATATTTTTTTGTTTTACATACTCTATCATTTTATTTCAAATATCTCAAAGTAGATGACAAGGCAGATATTGAGATAATTCATTTTGAAGTCTAGTACTTACAGGTCTTACGATCTATTATTGGCTGGTTTAAGTGACCACAGTTGGGAACATCCCAATGACTTCGTCATCTTCGTTATTTTATAAATGTATATTTAGACGCTATAAACATAATTTCTTCTTGTTTATCTAACCCTTATCCGCTCCCAATGCTGCACATGTATGTATAATATAGTATTCGATTTAGGGCAAGTAGTTGACAAAATCGAATTCCAAATCAAGTCAGGCTTTTCATTGCGCTTTCTCAACTCGTTTCAAAGTGTATTAAACGTTGTCACCCATTATGCGGTTCCACCTTTTTGTATATAGGTCATTCTTAAATGTATTTTTACCCTTTTGTTCCGTACACACGTGTTCTACTGCGGCACTCGATTCAATGGCGAATCTGTCGAGCGTAGCCGGGTCGTGACAAAGTACCTACCACATAGCTACTGTATAGCCGTGTTGTTTGGGCACTATGTTTCCATACGCTACTGCATTGTGGTATGGCGTAAAGCTGTCACCGCTGCACTGCCCTTCTGCGCTGTGGTCGCCCCGTATTCCCAAATCGCACTTCGTTCAAAATACACATGCAATCGCAAAATGACGTATACAATAATAGTTTTATGAAAATGTTAGTTGCATCGAACCCTGTCATCGCTCGCAAAGGATAAGTTATATATTTGTTTTGTATTTTATTTATTGAGAAACATATTATGCTGTTGCGGGACCGATGGCGTGGAATGCTCTTACACCAGTAGTAAGAAATGGTGAGAGTGAAATGATCTTTAGAAAAAAACTAAAAACACATTTGTTCTTCATCATCTTCTTTTCCCCAATTCATACGCAGTGAAGCGCCTTTGAGGTAGTATTTTACGAAAATGGCGTTACATAAATTATCCAAATTTAGTATTATTGTTATATATAATTGAAAAAGGGGGGGTTCAGATGGTTTAGACATGTGGTAAGAATGAGTGAGGAAAGAAGATAGAAATTTAAACGTACAAGATTTTTAAAAAATATCTCTTTTTCTGAAAACGTCGAGCGCACGCGATCCCTGCACTAAAAATACAATGACATGACATTAAACCTTTAAAAAATGTATACTTTTTTTCGTTATGTTATAAAATACACCCAACATTATGCTGAGTTACATATATTTTATTTCGCTATCGAAATGTGAATTTAACGACGCATGAAAGTGTAGCAAGCATAAAGGATTTTCAATCAAAATTCCGTGAAATCTTCGAGTGTCATTTAACTTCATGCCATCAATTTTACGGATATTATGAATCACAGTACAGATAATTGAGTTTAGGATTAATTTTGATACATCAGTAAGTTTTAAAGTTTAATTTTATTTGTATTCACAATATTTTGATTGTGTTCAAATCTTTGTTCCTGAGATGGTCCAGACAACTAGCATATGAGAGAAGCTTTCAATTAAACATACTACTTTCAAAATTTGAGTAGTGTGGTTGTCAGTCATGGGTAGAATGGTGAATGTTACACTTGCATAATGTGTTCACTTAAAGCCAGATTATGATGAGTCGTAAGCCCTATAAATACCCAGATATCCATATTTTTCTTCATATATAATGAGATATCAATATGTATTCAAATTAATATGTTACATAGCTAATCGCAGTTCGAAGATGCATTATTTGCTTAGTCACAGTTGAAAGGTTGTTGGAATGGAAACGTTAGCAAAGTTTCTACCACTTCATGCGCCGGTAATGATCCCGGGAAACTCTACATGTAAGTAGTTCAAGGAATAGATGGGAGTTTTAGCGTATCTGGCTTCATTTGCTAGACGTCATACGCCTATTTTAACTGCGGAAGAGATCAAATTTGATAAGCTCAGAAATTCCTAAAAAGTAGATAACTTTCTAATTAATTTAGTTTTGCTTGGTGAATACCAGTATTTTTAAAAATCAATTCTGACACATGTTTCAAACACCGTGTTTGAAAATGGTTTGGAATGCATCGAAACACGTGTCACCATAGATTTTAAGAAATATATTTACCAAGTAAAACTTAAATTAAAAAAAAATGGATAGATATCACCACAAAATGACTGCCTATCAATTAATGTTTTTTTTTTACTACTTTCGAAAATTTTGTATGATTTATTTCAAATTGTTAGATTGGTGGCTTCCATAGTGTAGTGATTATCGCGTCGGGCTGGCATGCTAGAGGTCCCAGGGTCGATTTCCAGACAGGTGAAAATAAATAAGTTTTTAAAACTTTAATGCAATGCCACTAACTTTTTAATGTTTTATTTGACAGTAACCCTGTGTAACGATATTTCTGCCAGTGTCGAGTTTTTTCATTTACGAACAAAAGAATAAATATTTTTAAAATGCACTCTCCTTTAACGTTTTCAAGATTATGACCGCAATTCTAAAGTAAGAATCAGGAACAAGGATATGTACTTGGGTGGGGAATTAAATTCCTGCCTTTTAAGATATTTAGGAAGTTCTCCCTCTCTGTTGTGGGAGGACACTGGAATAAAGTATGGTTCGCATCCCCTGCATCTTATGCACATTCACAATACGGTAATGTAACGCACTTTGTCTTTAAGAGATGCACAGGCAGTGAGCAGTGACCAGACCTCAGGCGACATAACATCGAGATGGAAGATCTAGATAGATATAAATTCCAGTACCACGGTTTAACGGATTTCGGCTTGAATAATGCCGCAACTTATCACATAAATTAATAATCCCACAATTGATCACATAAATGTTTAAATTTCACCTTATAGCCCCTAAAGATCCCACTATTGTTCTTATAAAATACAGACACTTTCACAGGCACAATTGCCCTTCATTTATCACCATTTCAATTTGCGTAACCTTTTCTTTGGTAACTTTATATTTTAAAAATTCTCGCAACAGTAAATTTATGATTGTTGGTACTTTTTCCTTATAAAGAGAACTGTCATCCGTAGCTCTGTTCAAAATGACAAAGTACCTACCTACCTGTTTTATCTCAGATAATAATATATTCTATTCCGTTTTTTCTCATTGAATAAATATCTTTGTATCATTTTAAAAAATATATTTACTTTGTGGAATGTGGGATTTATCGAAGATTTCTTGTATTTATTAAAAAAAAAAAGATTTGAAAATTTCGGATTTAGTTCATTGACGTCACATCGCATCAACACTTGTGCATTAATTCATTTTGGTATTAATCATATGAATCGCGTCCCCCTTTGTTCACGCGGTGTGCGCCAGCCAATCGTATGTGCCGCTTATATATACAATAGATCACAAGGTGGTTAAGATAGGGAAATGATTAAAAAAAATACGGTTGATGACGTCACGATTTGTACAATTATTTCGATTTGAAATGTAGAAAGTTTATTCTCACCACTTTCTGCTCCCAACGGTGCATAGGGTATCGCGTCTGGTGTGAACTTGATCGTTAATTATACAAAGGCACGTGATCGGTCCTGCGTCCAGGACTGACGTGAGTGAAGGAGCACAGCGTGATAGACATTACTGCTATGTGGTAAAGGAACGGAAATAGGAGGTGTGATAAGGAGACTATTACCAATGGCTAGGGCGTCCCTTGAAAACTTTTGTTATCTCCTGCACTTTTTCCACATAGTATTTTCTGACTTCTAAAAAAAATATCAATTTATTTCCAAATTTGAAAAATACCTAATAATACCATATCTTAAATAAATAATTATCAAAGTACTTACCTAACCCACTGTGCATCGTAAGTACTCTTTAGAAATTACCTTATTTTTAGCAGAACTTTTACGTAGGTACTACATAAAATTTATTTTACCGTATATTTTAATTCAGAATTAGACTATTATTTATGAGGTTTTGTATTAGATTTCAGACGGGGTAGACGTGACAACTAGTAAAATTTCAGTATGATCATTTTATTTTTGTAATTCTCCGTGGATAGGCCCCAGGAGCGCATAACCGTTTAATTCGACCTTAATGTATTTATTCATTGACTTGGCGTTTAATTTGTAGAACTCCATTTTAATTTATGTATTAATTTTAAATCAAACACAGATTTTTTGAGTCTACTAAGTTGTATTTTATTAACAAAAAACACATAAAAAATTATATTGTGACAATTGTTTCGCCTTGTTAGGGCATTATCAAACGAATGTGAAGATCAAATGGATTACGGTCCTTATGTAGCTATACAATTCTAAGTGACAGTTTTAACATGTGCAGCAATAATTTATGGGAGACAACAGTAGCTAATGGGGGATGTAGGTATGTACTCTTATATTTGTTTTCTGGGAAAGGAAGAATTTATTGACATGGCCATATTTTAGAGATTTTAATACAATTGTTGGTAATATTATTTTTAAGAATTTTTATATGTAGATGTAATTATTAGTTTATCTTCACATTTTGATCTTCACATTCGTTTGATAATGCCCTAACAAGGCGAAACAATTGTCACAATATAATTTTTTATGTGTTTTTTGTTAATAAAATACAACTTAGTAGACTCAAAAAATCTGTGTTTGATTTAAAATTAATACATAAACTTAATGTATTTTTTTACTCAAATGTCGCCACTATAAGAAATTTTGTTGGCGATGTTTTTTAAACAATTTTCCCTCACCCGAACATCTCGAAAATATAAAAAAAATATATACTTGTATTTCTTGTGTAACGTTTTCCTATTAAATATTTGGATATTTTTTTTCGAAAAAATATTCCCATTATTAGTGTGAAGTTGTATGGCGCGATTATGAATGTTGGTCTCGGTATTCAGTGATACATTTTCCGGTCGAGATATTACCAAATCGGTACAATTGCCTTATGAATGGCACAGGAATATTGGTTTATAATGGCTGAACTGTTCTTTTTATGGTTCATCTGTTTATAAAGCAAATCGATCCGCTCCACTAAATCACAGACTATTATAAAGTACATCTTTCTCCGACACTTCCGCCTTTTAATCATTTGTGTTTTTTACTAATACCACCGGCGTTATTTGGTAATCATTGATCTGCAATTTGATTTTGCTCTTGTTTTTTTTTTTGCGTAGCCATCATTCTATCTGGACTCTTAACGTGAAACATCTATATTTAGCTTTTATTATAAATGCACCAAAGGTAACTAGTATTGATGTTTTGCCCACGAAGATAGTTTAAAAAAACGGAAATTAGTGTATTTTAAAAGAATATACTACGATAATCACTTTTTTAAATGTATTTTTAGAACACCTGTAATGGAACAACGTTGGAAATTATTAGATGATTTTTCTATACTGACCAGAGTATTATTGGCACTGCTAAATTACTAATGATACCAATAAGTATGTTGTTTACCCTTTTGATCTCAATCTTACCTTGTTCTGTTTATATGTATATTCTTCTTCTTCTTCTTCAAACCCTTATCCGCACCCCAATGGTGCATAGGGCACTGCATTATATAAACGCAGTGTTATCTTGATCGTTAACATATTAAGGAAATGTGATCAGCCCTCCGCTTCAGGTACCAGTCCAGGGTAATATTGAATAAATATTAAAGTGAAAAAAAATTTATTTGACCCTGTGTATATGCTTAGCTGAAAATACCAAAAAATCCTCATTGTAAAAGCTAAAAACAAACTATAACCATAACGTCGCTTCCCTGCGAGGGTAGCCAGAGAGAACAAACCGCCACACCAATATATATTTGCAAACAATCTTCGCCTCTGCCACATTCATGCATTTCTTCATATTTCGACTTATTATTCCAAGGTCTTCTTCTGCTTAAAACTGAGCGAAAGAATATTACCACTTACTCATACTTGGATATTACAAAAATGGATTCGCGTAAAATTTTTAAAGTATTTTCACTAAGTATATCCTATCAATTATCACTTATTATAACCAGTGGGCTACAGTAAATGTGATTTTTTTCCAACAAGTGTAGCGTGGCAGATTTACGAGGTAAAATGTTCGTTTAGCATAAATAACACTCAATTAATTGAATCGAGACCACAAGCCAATGAACTCTCCCTTGTTTTTACGATGTTACATTATGCCGAGCGTTGTAGTCCTACCCAGAAATTCTCTGGCACCGATCTATGGTCAATGGGCAGCGGACAGTCAACAGTAGGACGAACGTTAGTATTTTATTTTTTTATTATACCTCTTTTTTTTCGTCATACACATAATTACAAATTACGATAATGTGCCCTAACTGATTTTTCCCGTGCCGAGGGCACAATATTTATTCATAAAATTACATGAAAGAAAATGGATTATGACAGGCAGTCAAATACAAAATGGCGAATGACGCAATCTATTTCAGATCCAATCTTCCATTATCCATGTGAATAGCTGTTTTATATTTAGTTTTTGCTTTTATTGACTTTAGAATGATGGGAGCATGTTATACAACTTTTTTGTATGATAATCATAGTTCTTTTGACCAATATAGGAAAGTGTTAGATTTTGTTTCATATGTTTCTATAGTTTTAGATCGCGTCCAATTACTTGTTCACAAAATCTGGAATATCTCCAATTACAGGAGTTATTTTCATATTATTTTTTGACATCTCATCAAAGATGAAGAAGAATATGGAAGTCTGGGCATTTACGGGGCTGAATGTTACACGTGTGTAAAGTGATCACTTAAACCAGCCTATGACGGTCGTCAGCCCCGTAAATGCCCAGACTTCCATATTCTTCTTCATCTTTGATGAGATGTCAAAAAACAACTTGTAATTCTATGTACGGTATCATAAAGTGTGTTTCTTATACGTAATATATGTGCATTTCCGGGCTTATTGCTGGGAGGCAATGTCTTCTAACCAACCAAAAACAGACTTGTAATGTGGTTAAGATTTTATGCGCCTGTTTGCAAGTGGCGGGCAGATAGTGCCTATGTGTGAGAAGAAACAAACATAAATTATAACGAGTTGTAGTAATGAATTATTAGATAATTACAATATTTTATATCGATGAAAACAAGGAAAGCAAAAGGAGTGGGATTAGGTGAGGAGTTGAGGCGAAAGATGGAGAAGATCTAAGGAAGGGACGAAATGATGGACGGATAGGATGTATTTTTATTTTTTTTATATAAGGAGAAATTATTTGTGTTTTTCATTATTTACAAAAATACGTCAATTTCATACTGTTGGCCTAAGCGGCTCATTATTAAAAAATAGGTATCAAATTGTCGTAGAGTAGGTTCGAACCCAGAAACTCAGACTCAAGAGTCCGCGACCCTAACCACGGGACCACAACCCGACACATGTTTAGTAATATTTCGGACGTTACTTCATTAGATTTAAAAACAAAATAAAAACAATCGTGAAAAAAATAGCATTTTTGGGTCGGTAGCTGTGTTCCCCATCTAAAACTGTAATTTCAATACTATAAAAATGAAGAGCACTTTTCCTAGAAATACATAAGAAACTCATCTCCGTAATTCGATGGTAATATTTTGCTTTGAACAGCAGTTGATTTTTAGTGTCAACGTTCTCTTCTGACCGAAGTTGGCATGTTTTTAAATAAATTTCACCAATAGTGCTACCGGCGTAGAACGGATTGTATACTTAATAGAAAAGTTAACACGTATACACAGTTATTATTCAACAATGCATTATGTATTTTATGTTATTGTATTGTATTGTAACTTTACTTAACATAATAATTAACTGTCGTAAACATAATAAGCATAACGCATAATTTGAAATAAAAGCAGATGTAACGTATAAGATATGTAAGAATCAGAAAGGAATGCAAGACTAAGTTAGAGAGATGAAGAAGAATATAGAAGTCTGGGTATTCACCTGTCATAGGCTGGTTAAGTGATCACTTTACATACGTGCAACATTGACAATTCTACCCATGATTGACAACCATAGTCATATCTAGTTGATGGATTAAGAGTTGAGCACAGTATTTTTTTTTATTTAACAGAGACCTTCATGAATAAATAACTCCTGAAAGGACAAACCCAGATTTGTAAACAAGTATTTGGATAAACTCAAAATGTTGTGAATATTTTTAATATTAAGAAAGTATGTTTGAGTTGATTTCGACATGTGGAGCGAAAGGATGACGGGAGAATGACTAGGATAGTGTTTTATGTATATTATTATTTTACGAATTAATTTTTTTTAATCCGAATAAATTTAACCAAAAAAATACTGTACAAAATATTAGAATAAAACTTTCTGTTTATAATTTGTCTCCCTCCGTAGTGTACCTAGTTTTAGCGCACTTTGCTACCGTGGAAGAGGTTTTGGGATCGCTTCTTAGAAGGGGTTAATACATTCGATAAGTTGAACTCAACCGTATTAACGCCATTTTCGATAGAAACATCTAGAAGCGCAATCGTGCTCTTAGGCACTAAAATGGTTAAATACAATTAATGTGGTGTTTTTTTTGATAAATGATACGCGTGAAAAATATAATTAAAATATGTTAATTTTCGTATTGACGAAATTATTTGTTTAACATCCTTTTAAACTAAATAAAGCGTCAATTTTAATTGTTTCCAAAGCAAAATAATATGATTTGTGCTCGGCGACGTGTGGCATTTTCAAGGATAAGCCATGTTTTTTTTTGTGGCTGAATATTGACATGAATAGAGAGCACATTATAACGTCGTTACAATACAAAATGATAATATTTTGTATTCAGTATGGTTGAACCATCAAATTACCCCCCCCCCCGCTACCGAGATTACTATGTTTACTTGCGGACTCCTCGGGAAAAGCCAGGATTGTCGGTAAGTCGCAAAATTGTGACATAAAAATCATATTCTAACATTTTCGTACGTCTACAACTAACGTAAATTAATTAACTAATTTAAGCTAACTAAATAACTAAATAAGCAGAAAAATGGCATCGTTTAGTATTCGAATCTAATAAACTAACTTTATTTTGTGTGCCCGAACCTCCACAAATTCACTCCACTCAGGAGTTTATACATATGGAGATGTCGCCCATGAAGTTTATTTTGCAAATGTGATGTTCTCACTTGAAATATAAATCTCGAAATTCTCGAAATTTTAGTAATATAGTTGTCAATCATGGGTAAAATGGTAAATGTTATACAGTGTATGAAGTGATCACTTAAACTAGCCTATGACAGTTGTAAGATCTTCAAATATATTCTCATATTACTTACATATTCTCATACTAGCCACATATTCTCATCTCAATAAAGCTTACATAACTGTTGAGATATCAATAAACTGAGAGTATTACGCTCCGAATGTGCGTTACTGCATTATTTTTTTTCATTAAAAATAGCACTCCTGTTTTTTCCCGAGGAGTCTTCACACGTGACCTTAGATCAGAAAATTCTGCTCTGAGCTCGTGGCCCATTCATTGTATTTTCCTCTAGGGGCCTCAGACTAAAGCCATTTTGTTATTATTTGAATTATTTGTGACTTAGTAACCCCCTACAAGGTCAGTTCACACGATTGTTCAAATTGTTTAGCTCAAGTAATGGGATATCCTGTACCGCCTTCGTTTTTGTTAATAGTCTAATGCAGGAACAATTATCTTACAGATTCGCTCATATTGAAAGAATAATAAAAAATGCCTAAATAAAGCAATGTACCACTTAATTACTTGTATCGATTATAGTTTTATGGCTAAATGTCATTATTTATCGTAAAATTTTAATAAATTACATATGTTTTTTTACCTTACTTTACTAGTATCTTTGTTTATGAAAATCTATTGTGACACTTATTTCTAACCATATAACATCACTATCCAACATCGTATATTAAATGCATCAAAATACGTGTCACAATAGAATTTAATATATAGTGGTATTTACCAGGTAAAAATCAAATATACGAATGGGTAGATATTACAACAAAAGGACTGCCGAATCAATTAACGAAATTAAAATATAGTTAATCGTTGTATATTATAATGGTAGAATCAGTTATTGTTTTTATTTGTATTATTAATAATCGATTGTGGAATGTTACAAAGTAAACTCCAATTCAATAAATGGTTTCCACAATTGAAAAAATCCAAATTTACAGGTTACCAATAAATCGTCATAAAGTTTTTGGAGAGCCACAGCGTAACTAGTATAAGAAATGTTTAAAGTAGAAATGTCTATAAATTGAATTAAATTATAATATTTTTTGTAACTATATCAAATAATAAAAAATAAACACCCACAGAAGAATTTTTTTAAAAATGTTAATCTACTTAATTTCAGTTAAGAGTAAAAGCTATGCAGCTCGTATGAATAAAAAGAAATTTACGCTCTTTTTATATTAAATCGTTGATTTTTATCACCTGTGCTATCCGTTTCCCAAATAACGATTGCCAAAATACCAAATATTTAATTTACTTCCAGATTAATTATTTTTTGAAACGTTCCACCTGTTCACATGTTTCAGACAGACTGTCAGCTGCTCCGTATAAAGGAAACCAACACTATTGTGTTTGCTGGGTAGTAGCGTAGTGGTGGTTTTCCTCTTGTTTGTGAAGCGGTAACGCTACAATAACAGTGTTCTATTTCATCTATACTAAATGTTGTGGATAAATATTAGCTAGGCATACAAAGCGTGGATCACACGACAAGTATATTTCCATACATACACATGTACCTACTATCAAATATCGCCTTAGTTTTGAAGCTTTCGTAGAACGGACCCCGATTAAGTGATTTCTGCTTTTTGTAATTTTTTCTACTACCTACTTCCTATCATAAAAGATATCGCTAAGATGAATTTAATGAAATCTCACTTCATAAGTCTCTGCTCAACTTACAATTTCCATCCATAGATGTTTCCTATGAAGTTTGTACTGAAAATATGAAATGTTTCATATTTTCAGTACACCTTCGAAATTTCAGTAATACGGTTGGTGTACGTATAATGATGATAGTTGCAGAGCGCAGGTATAAAGTGATCACTTAAACCAGCTAAGGTTAGCCCTGCAAACAACCAGGGTTTCATTTTGCCATCTTTATCAAGTTTTTTTATTGATAATTTAACACACTGTTTATTCATTTAATAGACTTACGGCATGTCATTGGCTAGTTTATTTGATCACTACAAATATTCAATGTGTAACATTTACCATTCTACCTATAAATGGCGGCCAAATTACTTCAATTTCGGAAAATAGTACATGGAATTAAATAAATTTGATGCCATATAGACGTTAGAAGCTGTATGTAGGACATAACTGTTGTATGGGAAAGAAAATTGAGAAGGATCGAGATAGAATAACAGCAGTGGGTAGGGCACTCGGGGGCTGTATATCCGTACTCGCATATAACTCAAAGGTGAATGAGTCCCTCAAGAAAAGTTCAACTATACATCCTTATAAAAGTAGTTTCATAATGATGTTAAATTGAACGAAGGAAATAAGTTAACATATCCTATAAAATGATATTTTAAATTTTTTATTTACTATGCGAGGCGCGCACTTTTTGACGTAGGTACCTATAGTTTAGTTTCCAAAAAAAAACTAGTGAAAAAAAAAACTGAATCCATTTCACTTCTGTTTTTGTTGTTTTTGTGTTAGTTTTAAATTAGAACTACGACGTATATTAACTCTTTTCATTATACGGTGATTGTATACTAAAAATATATGCGGCCCGTATGTGTGAAACAGGATTCTAAAATCTAATCCTTCCTTACCACCCTTTGTTTACGTTAGGCGTAGTGTTTGTTGGCTCCACGTGTCACATATTCATTCTCGGGACACGACAACGTGCCACAGTAGTTTTAGGCTGTTATTTCAGGACACCTTTCCACCTATCTTTCTATTCAACTTATTATTCATCCTTGCCTTCGTCTTTCTGTGTATTAACAGGATACACTCGCACTTGACGCTTTATTGTCGGATGAATTTGTGAAAATAAAATAGCCTGTTATTTTTATTAGGCATTGATATCATGTATCCTCATTTTGTACAATTTGTCTTTGACTTTGACTCGAGCTTTGATCTCTCCCCTTTCCCCCGTTCCTCCCTTCCGTCCCTCTTCCGGGTATTTCCACAAATTCACGAATGTGGAATTTTGTAATTGGAGTAGTGTACTTATTTTGTAATAGTCGTTTATGTGAATGACTTGATGTAACTGTTCTATGAAATTCCCAAATTAAATTAAATAAATTAGACCCAGATGTAAATACTGTGTAAAACATTCCGTCCTAATTTAGCAATGAGATGGTTGTATAGACGAAAATTCGCAAAAAAGAAAAAAAAACATAATTCCTACTCGTAATATACATACAATGAAATCAAATGAAGACGTAGGGCCAAAAACAACAATTATAAAATTTTTTATTTTATTTTATTTATTATTTATTATTATTTTCAATTCTAGATTCCTTGCCTATGGTTAAATACAGCCGTCAAATGTGATTTTTTTTTGTAAAAATGCTTTCCTCAAATTAGTTTTGAACATACCTATGCTGTATGATTTGTAATATGTTAACAGATATTAAGATTTTACTGTCTTCCCTAATAATAAAAAAATGTAACATGTGTATCATGTAGCTGTTTTTTTCCCGTAGTCTTCAAACCATAGTTGAAAAACCTATGTAAGTCGATGTAATCTATATAAGGCAATTTTTGGTGTCGATTTCGTAGGTATTCTAAAAATTCCTGAGCACTTTTTTTTAAATTTTGATTTGCATAAATTACATTACAGACTTTATGCAGAAACGTAACATTTGATAGCTTCTCGACGTTTCAAACTTCATTGCCTATCGTGTTTTTGTTCGAGACTGTAGCCGAAAATAACGTCAGTCATCGTGACCTAATCCATAACCTTTCCGCTCTTAGTTCCAGTACTTTGAGTTGCACGCCGCCATTAAAGTTAACCTCTTTCCTACCTCATCAGGCATGGGTGACCTCTCCAAGGTCAGGCACACATACACACACACACACACACACACACACACCACCGCAGCCCGTCAACGGAAGTGAACGAATGCAAAACAGACACGAATTATACTGTTTTTATACACGGTGTACCTCGTATTGTGAAGAAGTAATAAATTAATGACAAAAATCATCAGATTATTATGTTGTTCCTGTTACATATTACGTTATTACAAAGTTAAATAGGTGTTACCGAAATTACGTAAATCGAAGTAGCACTTATGTGTTTTTCCGATTATTTTTAAATTTAATTTAATAATTGATATGATTTGGGGAAAAATAGCAGCAAAAAATACTTTTAAGGTCATTAAATGGAATTAAGAAAACTTTATAGTATTTTTTAAACACATCTAATTACTTAATAACGCATTTAGCTTGACCATTTAAAAAAAAAGATAAATCATCTAAGATTATGTTTTTTTTTAAATCATTACGAGTACAAAAAATAATGCATTTGGAAGAATTTAGTTCAATGTGTTTTTTTTTACTGTTTTTTCTGATGAAAAAAGTGAACGTTAACAATATTTTATAGAATATACCTAATAGGATAAATAAAACTATATTTTTTTATTGCTCTTAAGAAAATTCTGCGAAATTATCTATATATTATAAATAAAAATGTTAAAGTTCGTTTGTTCAAAATCTTACAAATTTCTAAAGTTATTCATGGATTGCTTTGATTTTTTTACACACGTCGCACTTGAGTGCGCGTATGTTGTTATACATATTTGCGACGGATGATTTAACCTGTGACAGGTAAAAACATGTTTATAGAAATACCCTAATGGATCCATCCGTTGAGAGTAACAGGAACACACGAAATACTAACAATGCTTAGGGCGATTTTTTAATATTTCAATTTCCTCCAAGCATTGTGAATTTAAACATAGAAAAAAGTTTATTATTAGATTAAAACCAATATTTTTAGCTTTTCCACTTTTTTATTTGACCAGCGACCGGGTTTCGTCGTTACCGACATCATCAGACCAGTCTGATGATGTCGGTAACGACGAAACCCGGTCGCTGGTCAAATAAAAAAGTGGAAATGCTAAAAATATTGGTTTTAATCTAATAATAAATTAAAAATGCAATTCCATCACGAAGTGTCAGTGGATAATATAAATCTAATAGAAAAAAGTGCTTTATATTTCCTTTCTTCTCCATTTAACCAGACTGAACCACAGCAACCCGGCTAGTCTTTTGATAAATATAGTCATTTAAAAAAATCCGTACCCAATTACGGTGCTTATTCTTTACTTTTTCTCGGTTTATATTTCTTTCCAGCTTAAGTTTTTTACAACATTTTGAGTGTGTCCAAATACATCTCACCAATAGATGTCTCTAGTGAAGTTCTAGTGAATCAAGAACATGTTTCAAAATTGGTTCATATATAATATATAGAACTTGAGTAGTGCGGTTGTCAATAATGGGTAGAATTGGTGAATGTTACACGTGTGTAAAGTGATCACTTGAACCAGCCTATGACGGTCGTCAGCCCCGTAAATGCCCAGACTTACATATTCTTCTTCATCTTTGATGATGAAGAATATGGAATCTTCGATGTCTCTCTTAGATGTCAAAAAATAAGTTTTTGATGTCAAATCGTCAAAAATATTAGAAGCTAGATATGTAGGTATACGCAAATGGCAACCAAATTTGAGCATTGATTAGCTTTAAATAATCGCATCTTTAAAACAGAATCACCCAACGACTACTAAAGAAATCTTCATTTGGAATTTGTAATTCGATTGCCTGTCTAGTTTTTATCATGCGATCGCTAATGGTGGTAAGTTTTTTTTTAATAGGTAGATCTAAAATTCATTATTTATTGACCTGGACATGAGGGCACATCTCCGGCTGCATAAGGTCAAGTAAGACTCTTGGCAAGTCTCTTGGTAGCAACCCTAGTATTGATTTACTGATCAACCCCGGCTCCTGACTGTTTTTGCCTGTCTGATGACATAATGTGTTTTTACTACGTTTTTGCCATTTGTTCCATTCCGTGAGCCGTGCCGTTTCAGAATCATTAAATTAATTACTTACAATAACTTGTTTTATTATTATTATGGTTTCATAGCACGGCGAACTACGAAAACAAATGTTTTAGTATAAATTAGGTATCTAACAATACTAGAAACAAAAATTGTGTATGTACTTATAAATTATAATATATTTTTATTTATCTCGACATAGATGAAGAATAATATGGAAGTCTAGGGATTTACAGGGCTCACGACCTGTCATAGACTGGTTTCAGTGATCACTTTTTACACGTGCATCATTAACCATTCTATTCTTGATTGACAACCACATTACGCGGAATTTAGGAATTTTTATTTATGCTTCAAATGAATAACATCTTCCGCGTTCTACGTCTTCGGTGCCATCTGTGGTTGAAATTAGTAATTTTTTACGTGTAGAAACCTTAATGAAATTGAATAAAATTATATTTAAAAAATATTGATGTAAATAACTTCAAATTCGAGCAAAATCCATAATTTGTGAACAAGAATTTGGACGCACTCAAAATAATGTGAATTAAAAAATCTTTATCAACATTTCGTCCGTTTTTTTATTTTTCAATAAAGAAATACGTCTTACCAGGTAACATGTATTTCTTTCTTATATTTATACAACAATACGAATAAATTTTACAATGGAATTCTATCAACAAATGCTTATAATCATGAATATTCTAATTAATGTCTCATTTTTATTCCGAACACTTGCGTTTGTGTCGAATTGTTTAATGTTTTTTGTTTATATTTTTCTGGTTGGTAATTGGTAATTGGTCATTTTGCTTTGAGATTTATTTTCCTTTTTGCTCGAGGTGGATGGTGCTGGTGGTCAGTGAGAGGAGGCTGGGGGTGGAGGCAAAGGCAAACGCTTAGAAATATTGCGTACGCTTTTGCTCCAGTAATTTATACTCAAAAACGTACAGAAATTCTCTCGCCCACCTTGTTTTTATTACGCAATATGTTTTATATTATTTATGACTAACATATTTATCGTAAATATCGACCCTTCTCGCGAGAACGTCATAAAGATAACGTCGTATGCTCAAGTTTTATTTTTGTAATATTGCAACCTGAATTTATTAGAATATCAAGTCTAAAATTATAATTATTGGACAAAAATCGGTGTATTTTACATTTAGCACATTACTATGGATATTTTAACATGGCTTTTCAAATTTAAGATATCAACCAGCGAAATTTAATCAAGGGGCATAGCAACATTATATGTACATTTTCAAAGATACTTTGTTAAACATAATTTATTTACTTATGAATGATTAATTAATTTATTTATAAAATTACCTTTTTTTATTTACTAAAAAATTATTACCGTGAATGAATTTTGTATTATCTTAGTACCTACTATTAAAAACCCATCACGTTATTTTTTTTGTTTCTTAATACTGTGATTATCAATTACTTTGAAAATAAATATGATAGGTTTTTAATAGGAGTACGTCAGTAAAATAGAATCCACGTCAATCTAATTTATTACTTAATCATACGTAAAGAAAGAGTTTGCGGTATGAAGAATAGTATTAAAATACTACGCTGTGTTGTCCGTTTACATCGTAGTCTTCACCGTAGTAAGATTATGTAACAATATTTCAGGAACTTATTTTCATGATTGGATAAATCCATTTATGAAAAAATGTAACTTTTTCCTTTCGCATTTAAGTTTTTATTTACTTTATATTCTAATGAAAAATAATTTACAAATAAAGTGTTACTACTAACTCGTATCCGCAACCAATAGTAAATAGGGCATAGCATCTTATTAAAGCCCCGGACTTCTTTTGCTAGTTAACACAAACTTTTAAAATTGGTAAACTAGAAAGAACATCAGGTCAAATTTGACATGACGATGAAATAATTATTCCGAAACTGGTACTCGTGAAGTAGTATTTTTAAGTGTATTACACTAAGTAAACGATGAATGATAAGGAGAGTGTTATAATATAGTAATCGATTTCCTTAAATTACGTTTTCAGGAGAAAAAACCATTATACATTTTGTTTTGCGCAGATATTTGACCTCTATCGTCATTTGAATGCGGCAATGCTTTATTGCCCTCTGGCAATTTTTTCATATAAACGGTTGTGGGGTTACATCCGTTTCTCCCTTAAGTAATTATTGTAGTAGCTAAATCCCCTCACGGCGCAGATTAATTTAGTTTCTCTGTAATTGTTTCCATGGCCTTTAAAATTGTAATTAAACGTACTTTTATATATTTGGTACCAGATTTTATGTAAGTTATATAAATGACTTCAGTGACCTTAATTCGTAAGCGTAGAAGGAGAATTTTCACGATCAGAATTATAATAATTAGTTAATTACACTTATCTATATATTTAAATTGGACATTTAAGCCTAAGATCGTCTACGGTCTTTTATCTCACCGGTATGCCCTGTCTGGGTCTTCAAAATACATACCTACACTAGTTTATACTTGATGGCTTGTTTGTTAGTTATTTCACTATTAGCGCCTTATTAGTTTAAGTGGTAAGTGTGACCCTTAAAAAGTTGACGTCAACAGGAGTATTATTGACACCGTTCCAATTATGGACACCACTGAAACATTATGTAAATATTACCTGATATTACATGAATTAATATTCTATTCCGTTTGTTCTCATTGAATAAATATCTTTGTATCATTAAAAAAAAAAATATACATATATATATATATATATATATATATATATATATATATATATATATATATATATATATATATATATATATATATATATATATATATATATATATATATATATATATATATATATATATATATATATATATATATATATATATATATATATATTTTTATGCAGTGAAAATTCTGCATATACTCGTAGTAGCAATGGTGATTATGTGTAAATATACATACACACACTTTTTTAAACTGATTAAAATTCTGCATATAATCGTTGTAGCAATGGTGTTTATGTGCAAATATACATACACACACTTTTAAACTGATTTTTTAAATATGTTTTTTCATGATTGCATAATATGTTTTGCTTTGCACTTGTCAATTTTTATTTTTACAATTACTTTTATCTAGAAAAGTTATTAAAAACTTTGAATATTAGAAATATGTACTTTCAAATGAAAATGAACTATTCGTTCGACAAAATACTGCTAGTACGGCAAAATAATAAATTACCTGATATTCAGAATAGTTTAGTTGTAAATCAAAATTGACAGAACTAATCTACCCAAAGTGACAATACGAGTAAACGTGGTCTTTACCCTACTCAAATTCATTCACGATGTTAATGGTTGGTACTGGATCTGGTTTGATTTGAATAACTTTCCAAAAATCCATATTATGAAAATGAAATATTTAATAAAATTTTCTGTCTGGAAAAATAATATGATCATAAAAATGTATATTTATATACATATATATATATATATATATATATATATATATATATATATATATATATATATATATATATATATATATATATATATATATATATATATTATATATATATATATATATATATATATATATATATATATATATATATATATATATATATATATATATATATATATATATATATATATATATATATATATATATATATATATATATATATATATATATATATATATATATATATATATATATATATATATATATATATATATATATATATATCCTCATCCTTATATTGAGGAATATCTTGGTTGACCTATTTGCCTTGTCATCTATGTCAAATAGCGTAAACTCTGGGAACATAATATTAGGATTTCTCATGGAAATGTAAGATTTTTCACTCGGGCAAATATTCGAGCGTTTCCTGCAAATCGAAAGGTTATGCAAATTTACTTAGGGGTAGTAAATAATCGTCGCCAGTAGAATTGTACGAAAAACGACCCACTCATCTGTAGCATTGGTTTGATTTTATAATATTTATGACTGAAGCATACCCTAAATATTCATCATAATAAAAAAATGTGCACGTCAATAGGTCATATTTGTGCGGGTTTGTAATAAAATCTTAGATATTTTTTGAAGGAAACCTTTGCTCTTAGCTAGAATATCTTGTCAGCATTTACGGTAATATTTTATTTTATTACAGAATTCATTTTTACAACACTGATTTAAAAAACATACAGAAATAACATCGTAAGGATTCTTTTATTTTTAACGGCTTTCATAAATAACCCCTAACTTTTATATCAACTTTGTATTATTTATTTATTGATTTGGCGTTTAATTTGTAGAACTCCATTTCAATTGAATTTTAAATCAAACATATTTTTTGAGTCTACTAAGTTAGCTTAGTAGTTTACTTAGTAGACTCAAAAAATCTGTGTTTGATTTCAAATGAATACGTAAATTTTGTATTATGTTATGTTATTTCGAGAATCGTTTACTAGAATAGTATATCGTCGGACAAAAGGCAATTTGATGTAATCCCTACGATTATGATACGAAATTGATTATGCGTGTAAGAGAGGAAAACTCGTGAAAACTCCTTTGTACCCAATTCTATTACGTATATGGTATTACTTATTGCTTCTTCATTTGAGATCTACGCAAGGTATATCATCTTGCAAATATTATCCAAACTATGTTTAAATACTTCATATAGTGTTACCATCCGTCCCGGTACGTCGGGGGATATCTTCATTATTGACAGTAGTGTCCCAACCACCCTGAAATGTCCCGATATTTATCGATGAATGCCCTGAAAGTTCAAGAAAATAAGCTTAAATTATTCCCTTTTCCGCCGACATATTTTTATATCGAAAACAAAGCGTTACAATTGCTATGACACATGTAAGGCCTGTATGTTATAATACACGAATATTACTTTACATAACTTTTTCCATAATTTAAAATGGCTATTTTTTTTAGCAAATATGAAGACATTTTCATTTAGCCACGCTTATCACACGAAATTAAAAATTTAAATAATATATCGTTTGTGTGACAATAGGGGCGGTTATAATACAGACTGAGTAATGAGTTAAATCCCCTTAATACCCAACCCGTGGAAAATTGTATGCAGTGAAGGCGTGGAATTGTGGAATTAGTCCGGAACTAATTTCCTAATAGAATCTTGCAATTGAGCCAAACGTCTAGCAAAAAGAGATATTTAAAGGATCGAAATGTAATATTTTCATACGTATTTATTTTACCATATACTCTTTACTTACAAGATCAGGGATGTACGGTAAAGATTTAAAAATAATAGTTTTTAGAGTTAAAATATAATTTGGTAAATACTTCATTCATTTGGTAAATACCATTCGTAAGTAAACATTTTATATTATTCCCAATATTATTAATATTTAAAGCATTTGCTTTGTGGTTAGTCATTTTTACTTATTTATTTTTTTACAAAAATGTTAATAATATTATTATATTACCACTCACCGAGTGGTTATATACAAATATTATTAACATTTTTGTAAAAAAAAAAATATGTAAAAACAATTTATAGCTAAATAAATATCTATGAACATACTACGTTGCTTCTAAATATGTAGCAATTTTCTATGAGTATCATCCACACACACATTTGTAGTAATTTAAGGTTATTTTTTGTCAATTTAAGGCTAAAAACACATTAAAAGGCATTTTAATGAACATTTTATTTCTGCTTTTGAGACATGCGCACATGTGCAGTACCACGACTAAATATCTTATTTATTTTCGATTTATATACGTATTTCAATTTTACGATCATATTTTGCCGGTAAATTTGTTCAACCTTATAAATCCGGCAACATCCATTTTTATGAGTGATCGTGCCGGAAAGCACGTGAAAATTCAGGTTATATCGTGGAGCTTGACTTATGATCATGTAGTTTTCTCATCTTGCTCATAGCGAATAAAATTTCTTGCTGTGTAATAATATTTTATATTTTTTTCCTTTCAGATTGCACCTGGGACGAACTTAATAGAGCTGACGGTATTGGCTCATCCTTTTTAAATTTTCACTGAAGTAAGTTTTATTTATAAAAATACAAAAATAATACATACTGTATGCCTTTATTGTTCTTATTTATTTTTTAAGTATATACAAGGATATCATGAAATGATGAAGGATCGTCGCATCCTTGATGCGATTTAAAAAAAATTGCGTGTGTCCAAAAAAGCTAATTTTTTTTATCGGATCGATTATTTAAATAATCATTATATGTATTTTAAAAGAAAACACACGTAATTACATTACAATTATCATTATTTATTCATATTAAATCACACGAAGCTATGAAGATAAAGTTATAAGGTTAAAATACTTTGACAAAAAGGTAGAATAATTTATGGTATTACGACGGAATGTTGAGGGCCGAGAGAAGAATGGAAGACATACGAAGCTATTTATAGATACGGCATTTAATTTGTAGAACTTCATTTTGATTTATATATGAAATATAAAATCAAACACTGATTTTTTATTGTTAAAAGAACACATAAAAATATATTTTGTGACAATTGCTTCGCTAAATGCCATAACTAGGCGTTTGACTGAGACCTCTTCAGACGATATTTTGCATCGTTTTGGTATTGCAAGTTGTGGGATACGTAAGTTAATTTATATAATAAAATATAAAACCCTTATCCGCACCCCAATGGTGCATAGGGCACTGTGTCATATAAACGCAGTGTTATCTTAATCGTTTACACGTGAAGGAAAGGTGATCAGCCCGCCGCTTCAGGTACCAGTCCATGGTAATATTCAATAAATATTACTGTGAAAAAATCACTTATATTTATTTTACCCCCCTTGGGAATCGAACCCGGGACCTCCAGAACGGTAGCCGAGCGTGCTGACCATTACACTACGGAGGCGGACAAAAAATTTAGCAAATTAAGTTAATTTAGCAAATTAAATTAAACGTGTTCATTTCCTTCAGTAAAATACTTGTATCGGATACTTCGTTACTTAAAAGATTTCGGCATTATTTCAACGGAGGTGCGTTAGTTAGTATTATTTTTAAATCATATTTGTATTCAATGCGCATGTGCAGATATTAAAACCTTTTTTGGCACTTACTGATCGTGTCCATATCGCAGGTGAATCACGCGATTAAATCGATGATTCAACTACATATATTTCAAAAAATATATAAACAATATACGAATTTCAGGAATAGTATTTGACCGAGAGCATTGTTTGTACAACTCCATACATATTTAATGTCTGAGGGTTTTTTAATAGATTTTTTTTATTAGTTTATAATGATATCTGACCACTATTACAATGTGTACCACTCAAAGCAGAACACGCCGTATAAGTGCTTCATCAAAGCAAACGATCGCCCACTAAAGTTTCTTGTAGAAAATAAATATTATTTTTTAAGCACAGATAGTTATCTGTTTGCAGAGGTCACTTCCTGACCCAATTGGCCGCTCGTCAAACCTCCTCATTGCTCGCTGGACGCAAATGATCCCATTATCTGCAATTGGTGCAATTTAGGAACTCAATCTCCGACACCAATAAATTTTATTGGTTGAAATAGAGTCAGCGTGGGCCATGCGTAATTTTATTACAAATCATAAATCTCCAATAACTTCATTTAAATTTCTATTATTTACATTTGTTTATTGATCTATATAAACTAGGCGGAAGTCCGCCAAAATGTCAGGGGAAAATGAGAATCGTCACTTACTTGAATATCAAAATATATCATTGGTCCATCTCAGTGTAATAGTCCTAAGCTCGATTTACAGAAGCCTTAAAAATAAATACACCTTTCAAATTGACATCTCATCCGTAGGGATCTCAAATTGATATGAAACATGTATTATTCTTACCTTTTTTATGAAAATATATGGAAGTATCTCAGAGCTTACGAAATGGCATTAACTTTATCGGTATGCGGAAGAATCTAGGACCGTTGCATATATACAGGTTTCAAGAATCAATGGAACATGGATGTTCAATAATGGTCAGAATTGTGAACGTTACACAAGTGTATAAAGTGATCGCTTAAGCCAGGATGTAAGCTCTGGGATGCTCGGACTTTTTTATGAAAAAAAATATGGAAGAATGATACATGCTTCACAAGTTCGCGTTGGGTTGTGGTCCCGTGGTTACTAATATTAACCTTCTTTAATGAAATTTTACACTCAAATAAGAGTAATTGTCATTTTTCGACACAGTTTAACAATTATTTCGGAGGGCGAAACAGCTATTACAAAATAAATGTTTCGGTTAATGTTAGCAATATGTAATCAATTGTGGAATTCCGCAAAGTAAATGGTTAGTGTCGCGGACTCTTAAGTCAGAGTTTTTCGGTTCGAACCCACTCAACCACAATTTGATACCTATTTCTAATAATGAGCCGCTTAGACTCGAAATAGAAATAGTACGAATTGAAATATTTGTGTAAATAACAAAAACACATTTTTTTAAAGTTGAGACACCTTTGAGAAAGCTTTTATATTTTCACTGTGATTCCAACCCACATAGGCAGGTTGCTTCCTTACTAGGCAGATAATATAACACCTGCATGTTTGGGGACTAGAATATTAATCGTCCGTTCGGAATAGTGCAGCAGGAAGACCCGCGGGTGTATCCCGTATCGGGGCCGAGATGGCCGTAATGAAAGTTGCACTCGTTCGGCCGGTTCTGAACAACTCGTAATTGATTTAGGCGCATTACTCCGAGCTTTTAAATATTACAAGTGATGCCTCACCTCACCCGAGATGTGTTACCCCAGTTTTACAGCGAAGGCGGCTGTACTGCGAAATGCCGTATAACAAATGTGGAGGTCCTCACCAAAACGTTACATTTTCACTGTAAATTATTTTAATTTTAAGTAATTATGAATTCTAGGTTGTGAAATTGTTACCTTTTGGTGCAATTTAATGATTTCATATTGGTTTAACATAGGATTGGTCACGTTTTGTCGCAACTTTAATTAAGATTTCGATAGAATACAGTAAACAGAACAGATTTGCATAAAAATGATTTTTCGTGCAATATTGGACATGTAACTTTTTGTGTGACGACCTCCACAAATAGTTTATTTTGTATACAGTATACAAAGGCCATGCCAAAAATTGTATACAGTATACAATTTTTAATTTAATTTTATCATAATATTATCAAATCGAAGAACACAAACGTTTTCGCAGTTAACTGCCTTTTTAACCTTGACGTATTTTTTAATAATATGTAACGACTAATTTTCAACATAACGAAATTCTTACGAATTCATCCACCAACTGCCATTTTCGTCGATGATACCAGTTCTGACGTCATTTTTGTCATTTTTCATAATGCCCGATGGCATGGCTGTCAAAGTTGCGATGCCCGATGGCTGTCAAAGTTCGATGTATTGAGAGACTAAAATCATGTTTATTTAAGTATACATAAAGTTTTAAGAATATGCATATACAACAAAAAACATTTAGATATTTTTGAATTCACTCTTAACATACATTATATTTTTATACATATTTCTTCTCATTCTTCTATCCCCTTTTCGCGACAAATTTCGCGACATCGACGCAGTGTAACATCGATTGTCAAATTAAAATACATATTGAATTTTTTAATAATCTAAATATTTGAGATACCGTTTTGTATATATTTTTTATATATATCACATGATAAGCGCTATCACAAAGCATACGAATTAATTCTCCAACAATAACAAAGCTTAATTTAATACAATGTTATCTTGTTTATCATTTATAAATAAAATAATACTTAAATATATTCCTTCATCCATATTGTTTATTGATATTATCTTATACGGAACGTCAAAGCGTTTTTTTTTTATCTATTAAGCTGTACTGCCCTCAGACATCAATATTTTGAAATAAAATATCGATGTAGTAATAATAATAGTGATAAATTTGGATAAAATAATTTAAATATAGCGCCATTTTCATAAAATACTACCTCATGGGCGCATCGTGAAGCCCATGAAGTCTTATCTGAATAAAAACGTTTTGTCATTTGCGACATGTATACGACTTGACAAAATTTCAGTAATGTATTTGTCAATCGTGGGTAGAATTATAAATGGTATACAGTATATAAAGTGATCGCTTAAACATGCCAATGACAGGTTGTAAGCTTTGTAACTACTCATACTTATGCTCGTCTCAATAAACTTCTTAATCTCTCATTAATGCTCTATTGATTTAAACTTAACTATGTGAAATAACATGATTTAAATATAAAAATAAAATACTTACTTGTTCAATACCACTTTCGTGTTAATTAATGAAAACACGATTACATTTTGACACCTCAGCACAGATTAAGAAAAGTATGGAAGTCTTATGACCCGTCATAGGCTGGTTAAGTTATCACTTTACACACGCGCAACATTCACCATTTTACCCTGACAACCGCACTACTCAAATTTTCGGAACTCCTAGATAAATGATCGAACTCACGGCACAATTACATATGAGTTCACAACAGCCATCTATGTTGAATTAGTGAACAAGTAATTGGAAACACTCAAAATGATCAAATCAAAAATCATCTCGAGACTAGTCGTATTTACGTGAATAAAATCAATAATAGCCTTATACAAGTTTACTTTTTAATTTAAATACTCTTTACTGCATTGTTGGATTGTATGTCGTCTGAACGGAGTTCGTCGACTCGGTTCATTAAGCGTTCCCTTTAATTAACAACATTCCCCATACCATTTCGAATGGCGCGTTTCTTTGTGCTGTCCATTTTTGTACGACAGACAGCGACGGACCCTGTAGCGCAGTTGGGTAGACGTCTGACTGCAAAATTAGGGCCACTTGCTCGATTTCACCAATTGCAAAAGATATTTAGGATTTCATTAATTGATTCTTTGAATTTTCGTAATATCTATCCATTTTTATGTTAAGGTTTACTTGGTAAATACCACTATTTATACTAGAAATAGTGGTATTTATCAAGTAAAACTTCAATAGGTATTTAGGAATTGAACATTCCCGAACCTTTGGTTTGGGGTATGTAAAGCAAACGTTTGAGAGGAAAAATACAAAAAAGAAATAAAATGCATCACTCACACTTTTTCCCGTTGCCTTTTCTATTAAGAAAAAATAAGTCGAATGATAGAATGCTCTAGGGACTTTTTCCTTAATTCTAATATAATGCATACGTCACTGAGGTATTTCAAATACTTGAAAGCGGTCGGGTGAGTAGTCAAAATAAAATATGAGGAGATGCATGAATGTGGAAGGGGCGAAGTATGTTTCCAAAGACAGGGCGGTGCGTTCTTCTCTCTTTGCCTACCCCTGCCAGGAAGCGGCGTGATGGTTAGTTAGTTAGTCACTGAGACACAGCTTCATCACGTTTGTAAATTGTGCTGGGTTGTGGTCCCGTGGTTAGTGTCGCGGACTCTTAAGTCAGAGTTTCTCGGTTCGAACCCACTCTACTACAATTTGATACCTATTTCTAATAATGAGCCGCTTAGGATCACAGAAATAGTATGAAATTAAAATATTTGTGTAAATTATAAAAACACAAATATTTTATTTAAAAAAAAAAATACATTGAGCTATGCGATTTCAAGTCCAGTCTGCGTGTTCATTACTACATTCTCCCTTTATTTGATTATGAACTGTGTACCCGCATATTCAAACATTTTACTCCATAATATGAAGGTGACCTTACTTACGTAACACCCCTGTTCTCGGTATAAGGGTGGAAGTTAAATTTCCCCTCCGTTCGGAACTAAACTTATACGGAACAACACTGTTATTTTTAGTAAAACTTCTGATAAATAGCATTTACACAATTACATTAATATTAACAAAACTAGTCGTTTCGGTAGTAGACTTTTCTATAGGTCTGTTCTTAAGTTAAAAAGAAAGAAAAAACACAATTCTTTGCAGCATTGAAAAATATTAACAAATTATTTATCAATGTTTATCTCGCGATACTTGATCTAGTTGAAAAATCAATCACGTAATTAAATAAATTTTTAGACTTGTATTTGTCTAAAACTAGGGTGATGGATTATTTACCATGCTTAATAATCTGTCGATTAATTTATTTATAATCTTGTGTTATTTCAAGATAAATATTTGACAATATTTTGATGTACACATTTTTGCGAATTCTATAGATATACTTCTGTTGCGATATTTGACATAACGTTTGAAAAACACGTTTTTTATATATAAGCGTGATTTTCGTTTTCAAGTAATTAAAATATACTGTGAATTATGTAGTATAACGGATAATTAAGTTGTTTCTTCCACGTTACCTTGGGATTCTTGTTTAAAGTAACAGGACCCTGGGGGGATAATTTTAACGAGGAATGGCGCAGGAGTTAGTTTTAGGGTGGCATTACAAATAGCTCTGTCCGTAAATCGATATTATTTCAGTCAGATAAATCCTAATAATTTAACCTTTAGCGAGCTCGGGCGGGCGCCTGATTGAAGAATATCGATCCGACACAGCCGTGAAATTGTCGTATTTTAGCCCGCTTTTCATTATTCAATGTCTCTTAAGTAACAAGAAAAATATCTATCTAGATACTCGGAATTTTTCGAAGCACGTATTGCGATCCCACTGCATGAGACATGAGGGGATGTCGGCAGCACCGAACGTGGAGAGGGAAGACAAGTGGGGGTATTGGAACCAAACATAGTCAACTCCGAGCTAATATTATTGATAAAATAAGTCAAAACTGTTTCGCCCCGCGAGTGCACTGCCAAACTGTGTCGAAAAAACAACAGATATTTATATTGACTGCTTTAACCAAATTTAAACTCAAATAATACATAAATAACAAAAAAATTAACACAGTTTGACAATGCTTTCGGAGAGCGAAATAACTAATCACCAAAGTAAATTTTATGTTTCGATATATGTTTGTAAAAATCAATTGTGGAATTCCGCAAAGTAAATAAGTAAGGACTCTTGAGTCAGAGTTTCTGGGTTCGAACCCACTCTATCGCAATGTGATAACTATTTTTAATAATGAGCCGCTTCGGCTCACAGAAATAGTATGAAATCTAAGTATTTTTGTAAATAATAAAATCACTAATATTTAACTTTTTTAATTTAAATACAAATAAATAAAATTCCAATTCAATAAATTCATCCTTAATTGGAATAAAATAACAACTATTTAATTTTTTCCACATGAATTTTATTTGACTAGCAACCGGGTTTCGTCGTACCTGACATCATCAGACCAGTCCGTGGAAAGTATGTGGAAAAAATTACATAGTTGTTATTTTATTATATAAAATGCAGTTCCGCCAAGAATCCTCAACTAATATTTTTAACTATTTGAATGTCTTAAGTGATCCCTTACCACCACAATATTGTATAAATTTATATTTGTAAATGTTATGATCTTTTGTAGAAAAGTGTTGCATAAAAACATCACTTGTATATATTTATTTAATCAATTATTATCCTAATCTGAAAAATATCTGAAAAATAGTGATATGGAGGTTGCTACGTTTGTTTTCAGTATTCTAAAAACACTGGAATAAAAATAGCTGAAGGAGATGAAAGAGAGAAAAAAGTGACTATCGTATTTATTTAACCAGTAAACTTTATCACGTTTGCTCTTTTATTAGCAAAAATTCAGCCTTTATATTGTAAGATTGTATAAATATTTATACAATTTCATTGACTTGTTAACTAGGTACTACTCTTTCATAATTCCCCTTTGATGAAGACTTCTATCAAAATATTATCTGCGTTTGCATAAATTTAACAGAATAGCTTTTTGTGTTTGCGGTTATTCGCGTTATATTTTTCACTCACAAGTGATTTTATTTTTCAAGCACAAATTTTATGTGTTTACAAATAAAAGGGTATCTGCTAAATAAAATATAGAATGGTGAATGTTACACGTGTGCAAAGTGACAACTTAACCAGCCTATGTCAGGTCGTAAGCCCTGTACATGCCCAGACTTCCATATTCTTCTTTATCTATGCTGAGATATCAAAATATAAAACAACTATCTAAGTGGAGAAACCCATATTTGTGAACAAGTATTTGGACACACTTAAAATGTTGTGAATAAAATATCATTACATAAAATTGTTTAATTACTAGTTATCCTTTTAAACGGTTAGAGTTGAGACAGGTATGAAGCTTAGTTACAAAATATTAATAAAACTGTTATTAATTGACTCCGCAAATATGTCAGTTACAACAGTTAATTAGAGAAGCGACGATGTAGGTAGTCGTATTATTTTGACGTCACGATTTAAAGAAATAAAACGCTTTACTTATTAATTAGCGGTTACTTTTATTTGTTGATAATATGTTTTATTAAGCTTTCTGAAGCTTAACGTATTTTCCAGGCGAGACCGGGTCACGGACGCCAATCGCCCTAATTAATGGCAATCGAAATATAAAAATAATTATTTTATTACAATTGGTAAGCTATTCTTGTCGGTATAATTTTTATTGCGATCGTTAGTTCACGAACATATCAGTAGCTTTTTTTATATTGATACCTCAACAAAGATAAATAAGAATGTGGAATTTATTTAATTGATTCAACAGTCGCTTTGTGGTAAAATCTATCCATTTTGAATTTAGGTTTAATAGTAATGAAATAGTGGTATTTACTAAGTAAAACATGAATAAAAAAAATAATATGGAAGTCTGGGTCTAGAACAGTGGTCGGCAAAATATGCACATAACAACGATTGAAAAATGTCTTGAGAGCTAAATTTGTTTGCAATTCTAGTTCACTTTTGTTATAATTTTAGACATTCATTAAATTGCAGGTACATCCAATAAAACTTGATTCCACGATCAATAAGGATGTTATTGATAGTTTTCTATAAGAATACTACTTATTTTTTGACATCTCATCAAAGATGAAGAAGAATATGGAAGTCTGGGCATTTACGGGGCTGACGACCGTCATCGGCTGGTTTAAGTGATCACTTTACACACGTGTAACATTCACCAATTCCACCCATTATTGACAACCACACTACTCAAATTCTTGGAAGTTCTTTATATATGAACCAATTTAGAAACCTTGTTCTTGAATCACTAGAACTTCACTAGAGACATCTATTGGTGAGATGTAAAGAAGCTTTTTACTAAGCAGAAACTCTTATATTAGTATGTGAGGTCCAAATCCTGGATTATAATCACGCACATGAGAAACGCCAGAAAATACCAGTTTCATTTTTATTATTTAAGCTTATAATTTTCATTTTTATAATTTTCATTTTTATTATTAAAATAACTCCTGTAATTGGAGATAATCCAGATTTTGTGAACAAGTATTTGGACACACTCAAAATGTTGTAAATAGAATACTACTTATTGCGAATAATGTCCTTGGATCTCCTTTGAAAGTTTGATCAAATTGGGATTGCATGACGTCGATAAGATGATTTCTCAGTTTGCTTTTAATAAGGTTCATGCTTCAAAATTAATTTTTGCTGGAATATGTAAAGTCGAAGAGCCTTCCCGCGGATACTTGTGCCGGGGCCGTACTTAAGAGGTCAAATGTGTCGGGTTGCGGTCCCGTGGTCAGTGTCGCGGACTCTTCAGTCTGAGTTTGTGAGTTCGAACCCACTCTACCACAATTTAATACCTATTTTTAATAATGAGCCGTTTAGGCTCACAGAAATATGTAGTAGGAAATTGAAGTCTTTTTGTTAATGATATAAACTTTGTTTTAAAATTACTATAAATATTTTATTATAACTTAATTATAATGTCTATCGGTTTCGAAGCTAACCGCTTCTTTTTCAAGACTGTTTTAAACTATTAATACCTTTATAATAATATTAATCCGTCTTGAAACAGGAACGTTTAGCTTCGAAACTGGTAGACATTATAATTAAGTTATAATAAAATATTTATAGTGATTTCAAAACATAGTTATATTTTAATTATAAAATGGAAAATCACGAAGTTATTGCATCAAATATAAATTATATACATATATTCCTGTTTTTTAAAAAAAGCCGCATGCGGTTCCCGAGCCACGCTTTGCCGACCTATGTTCTAGAATAATACTTTTTGCTATTTCTGGTTTAAAAACTATCGGATTTTGTTCACTCACCTTGGGAACAGCCAATCAGTTCGCAATCTCCACTGACCCTCGCGTGCACTTTCGCGTTTAGTTTTCGTTCGGTTCCGCGTCGAACTTCGAAGTGGCAACACATGCACGAACTTTTATTATATCGAGTGTTTATAATAATATAAACAAGCTGAAGCATCTAAGACCGCTGTCCCCATTTGGAGATGATGTAACGGGCATTGGAGGTGAAATATACAGCATATAAATAAAGGGTTTTTTGTTGATATTTCAACATAGATGAAGAAGAATATGTAAGTCTGTGTATTTACAGGGCCTACGACTTGTCATGAGCTGGTTTTAGTGATCATTTTATACACGAGTAAAATTCACCATTCCATCCCTAATTGCCAACCACACTATTCAAATTTCGGATGCTCTACTACACCTCTACTACTACTATACTTCTTTCACATGCTAGTTTTCGTCATCATCTATGGTTGATTTGAGTAAGTTTTTATTTTATTTAGCAGACCTTTATGAAGTACATACAAGTACATTCATGTTTTCAAACATAATATTTAAACTAAATCAGCAGTTTGGAGGAATTATGATGATTATCGTTTAACAAGTCACGGAGTCAAAATTAATGAACTGAAAAAGTACTTTATGGAAAGATATTTGTGTTAGTGATTAGTCATATTTTCTCTTTTGTTTCTTTTAAACATGATACTTATGTTTTTTATGTGCCTATTTACTTTACCTTTTATTGCTTTATATTTTACATTTGCCCTGTGTTTTCTTATTTGTTTTTCAGTCTTGTTAAACTTTCCCATGTCCTAAAATGAGTAATGGAAATTGCTCATCGGGAATATTATATACGTGACTTACGTATGTAATATATTTAAATAGATAAACCTGTATTGATTGATGATTGGATATATATCATATCAATTAGGTAATTTAAATAAGTAACTCATTAGTCACATCTCTGGTATAAATCGCTTAAACCAGCCGATGACAAGTCGGAAGCCCAACAAATGTTCAGACTTCCCCATTCCCAAATGATAATATATCAATAAAATTGGTGCTCATATCTCTCTTTAATTTTGATGGCTGCGTTAACTTTCAGTATGTAGTGTCACGGCGTGGTACGGGCGCGCACAGCAGACACAGTTCCAGACGGGGTAAAAGTTCCCTTGTACAAATGAAATGTACACACAATTACGAACGCTCTATCGATTTTCTTCGATATTAGTATCAATTCCTCGGCATCAGCTGCTTTGGATGCGACACGCACATGCTAATTTTCTTCTAACGTAACAGACTTGTATGCATTGCTACTTCATCCAAGTTTTTTTTTATTAATTTTTACTATCTTCGCGTTCTCCTTCTTGTGGATCATATCACTTGTTACGATTGATGCGGCGTTATATCGAAAGCTGTTGTGACTAACCCATTAACGCCCTAGTAAGTTTTTCGCACAATGTTATTCTAATTTAAAATACAGGTAAAACGACTCATTTTTTTACATAACCATAGACAACAATAATTCGAAAGTAGAAATGTACTACCAATTTTCTGTGGTAAATTCTATTAATATAAATTTACAGCGTTAATGAGTTAATACATCTCTATGGGATTCATCGTAACTCGACCGCAATCAGTATTTTTCGCTTCAGCAAAACTGATTTTTTACGCTTTCCTTAAATGACTACCATTTAAATTCTGTCTATATATATATGTATAAATCGATACATAATACAACCCTAGAGTATCTAAAAAAATGTATTCCCGACGAATTAGCTGATAAACATCTCACGCTTCGATCAGCTATAACTGCCATGGGTGAATAACAATCTGCAAACTAAATCTGGTGAGTGCTTTAGCTGTTTCGGGACCAAAGGCATAAAATGGGTTCCCACCAGTGCAGCGTTTAGACAAAGTGAGAATGAGATGAAAAGTTTAATCGAAGCGCCCTCGAGGTAGTATTTTACGAAAATTACCTTTCATAAATCATTCAAAATTATTATAATCGTCAAAAAATAGACCAAACAAATACTATTTAGTCGAAAATTGTTGTAACTTTTTTGGCTCGATTCTGGATACATCGCTCTCAACCACTTTTCCTCATCTCTATGTCTATAGACGCACGGTATACGCTAAATTTTGTTGACGATGTCTGATCTGTTCGGCGGATATACTCGTACATATATTATCCTGTATCGAGAAATATTTTAGATACATTAACCATAAACGTCCTTCTAAAATATTTTATACTTATATACATATTTAATTAATATGTATATTAAATTACAATCTATGTAGTAAATTTGACCTTCACCGGAAATTAACTATGTTCAATTCGTTAAAAAATAACTCGTGGGTATGAAAAAGTAATGGCTTATTTATGGAAAATAGTAATTGTTTGACCTAATAATCAATATTGTACATTCTAATTAAGTTGCCTACAAACGTTTTGTTTGATATGTTTACTTGCATAGTTGATGTATCGTTCAAATTTCGGTCCGGTTATTGATTTTGCTGGCATTTAAAACAACTTTTAACAGTTGCGGTGATCAATACACTAGCCATTGTTGCTCCTGTCTCGTAATTAGATCGATTACCTGCACACAACATCGATCCTCCTTGCCATCCTTGTTGTTCCCGTGTGTTCGCGCTATTCTGGGAGCGGCGGACGATTGTTTTATAGTCCATTTCCCATTGCCATCCAGGAGCGATCCGCATTTCACAAGCGCCGTAAATCTTCTCGTGTAAACAGATACAGGGACTCATTCAGAAACATGTCCGTTTCTGAATAAGTCCGTAATATAATGGATAATTTCCTCCCTTTCCCCTGCCATAAATCAACAGAAAAATGACTGCCATTTTATTTTGCAGCTAATTTTTATAATTTGATTATTTTTTTCTCTGAAATGATCAAGAGTTGATATTGTAAAAATAGTTTTTATTTTAATTTTTTTTTGTGTACTTACATCTTATGTTAAAATATATAAATTTTTTAATTTGAAAATATGTAAAAAGAAACCGACAAGACACGTAAGGTTGGGTCTCTGCAATAACAAAAAAATATTTTATAAATATAATTGCACGATATATTTATAAAATGTTAATAAAATATAACAATTTTACAAATGAATGTAACATGTATGTATATGTACGTACATATTTAACCAATTAATGAAATTAACAAAAAAACATCTTTAAAGATTTTCTTTGTTGTAGTCTAATACATAGTTTTGTCCCAAGGCATTGGTAATTCTGTTACTTTGGATTTCTCGAAATCACTTTATGTACAATGTGTTAAAAAATGAGATGCCAGAATGTATGAAAGATAAAGGGAAGCATAATTAATTTTAAAAGAAAATGTACATATGGTATAATGTACGCACCATGCATTTTTTCTACAGAGGAAAAAATTGGATACGTAGAAAACACATCCGGCTGATTGCATTTTTACGTTCACATATTTTCGATATACGAACATTTAATAATAAAAAATTAAAACATGCGCTTTGAGAATTGCACCAATACAATATAACAAAATAATAGTAACAACGACCGGATGAGACAGTTTACCACGAGTATTCATAGACTTTGATTTACGGAATAGTGTGTCCCCTGATCATGATCGTGCTCATTCACGCGGGACTTGCAGCAGCCCTTCCTACTGAGGGTCTTTAGATGGGTTTAGTTGTCACATCATGTCGTGTCTGTGAATACGCGACAGTTAATATGGAGAGATCAGTCAACCCGGTGCATTTGATTTGAAGATTTAATTTAAAAAATGCCATAGTTTAAATTGGTTATTCCTCAAAAAGACATTTTAATTTGGAATTAATTGAATACTGAAGAAATAAACATGTTTTAAAAAAACACATTTTTTTAAATATATATTTAATGTCTCCGCTTTTTTGTTAAAACTGGTATTCTACTATATAATTTGATGTTGTTTCAATAAAAAATCAATATTTTTTATAAAAATGTAAAGCCTCTAAGAAACGAAGCAAAACATAAAGTAGGTATATAACATAAATTCCTGAGTACTTAAATAAAAATAAATAATATGGGGAATGGCAAAACGATGTATGATCGAATTGTGAAACGAGGAAATATAAAAGATCAAATTAGGAATGGTGTTTTAAGATGGTTTGGATAAGTGGAATGAATGAGTGAGGAAAGAACGGTAAAACATATTAATGAGGTGAATGTAGTTAGAAATACAAGTAGAGGAACGCCGAGGAAAAACTCAAGTATGGCAAATACTTGAAAGCGGTCAGGTCAGGAGTTGGAATAATCGGCGAGAATGTATGAGGAAATGCATGAATATGGAAGAGGCGAATAATGTTTACAAAGACAGAGTGGTGTGGCATTCTATTCTCTGCCTAACCCTGCGGAGAAGCGGCGTGATGGTTAGTTAGGTATTTAATGCAAATGAATATACAGAAAAAAATATTGGTTGGTTAGTAGTCTAAATAACGGTAAAATGTGAAATGGGGAAATAAGTGGTTTTTTTTTTCTTTGATTATTTTCTTTGTTTATTTTTATTTATTTTATATAGTTACATTTTTAAGTACAACATAATACATTTTCTAAACATTTATACATATGGTAAACTTTTAGTTTTAGATTCGCTGTATGTCCAAAAAAGAGACTGAGCTCTTGTGCTTGGAAAGGGACTTACACTCATGGTTTAATGTTTTATATAATTAATGGTAAAATAGTATTTTTTATATATTTTTTCAAGATTTATATGTAATGGGCAAATTTTTTTTTCTTAAGATTTTTTATATCTTCTTTTTTTTAAAAATTCCTTTAGGGAGTTTATTGAAATATTTAATTCCCAAATATTTGAAGTTATTATTTTCTTTATTTTTCTTTAGTGTTCTTTTTTTCTTTAGTGAAAATTCTTTTAACAAAACTTGTAAAATGGGTATGAGATTTTATTTAAATTGTACATTCATTCGGGTCAATGTGATGCGCGTCTCATTATGATTTATTGTTTGTTCGCTCGGATTGTAACAATGGGGATTACTTGCAAGCGTATTATTAATTTGTCAACGGTGTTTGCATTACATCCACCAGAATCTCGTGTTATCGCTTCCATCTCGATTGTTCGGCGCGCGCTCCAGCTTCCAAGGTCACCCGTACATCCGTGATGCTCGCTAATTTTTTTGTTCCTCTTGCGAGGAATCGTGACTCCGTCGGCAACGAGAAGTCGGTCATCGCGATATATAATAGTCTCGTATTTTACTCATGTCATATCACTACCTCGTATCTCTTACTCCGCATTGCAAACACTTTACTTCTTCTTCATCTTTTTCAAACCCTTATCTGCACCCCAATGGTGTATGGGTTCATCAAATGAACGCAGTGTTAACTTGATCGTTAACATACGAAAGAAAGGTGATCAGCCCTCCGCTTCAAGTACCAGTCCAGGGTAGTATTGAATAAATATTAGAGTGAATAAAAAAAAATCACTTATATTTATATGACCCCCCCCCTGGGAATCGAACCCGGGACCTCCGGAACGGTAGCCGAGCGTGCTGGCCATTATACTACGTCGGCGGACAAACATTTTTCAGTAGATTCAAAATCTATCCCCGAAATCTACGTCTTTACTACTTATGAGTTAATTTGGACCACTACTACTACTATCATCACGCCATTTCTCTGCAGAAGTAGGCAGAGTGGATGGAATGCCACACTCTTCTGTACTGACGTACATTCCTAGCTTTCTTCACATCCATACATCTAATCACACATGCCCTCCGATTACGTAGACTTTTGACATCACCAGATTTTAGGTTCTCATTGATCTGATCGTGCCAAGTCTTTTTTGGCAATCATCGTTCTGTTCTCCCATTCAAATTCGCCATATAACTTTCTTAGTCATTCTCTCGTTATCCATTCGCTTTTCCATCTATCATTCTATCAATCTTATCTTAGTATATATATATTTTTTTTAAATTTTGACCCTAGATTGCAATATAGTAGTGCTCCATTTAGGGTCTTGTAATTTTTATTGTACACTTAACATAGATGAACAATTTTATGTATTGAGATGTTAATACGGACTTCTAGGTATTCGCAGGGGTTATGACCCGTTATAAGCCTGTTTAAGTAATCAATGTATACACTAACATTCACCATTATACCCGTATATAATTAACAATAACACTTTTATTAAAGCTAGAATCTGTGTTACGAGTTACTAGATTGTGTGTTTTTATTCCAGCACACCAGAATACTCTATAGCTGACTTTTCAAATCTGCAAGATACGGGGTATTGTTTTGACATGATCAATATCTTATTTTTAACACGTCTTGTCGATTTTAATTTTGTACCGGTGTAAAAGAACAGTTTTCGAGTGAAAATCTATATTCTTTATCTTCGTTTATACTTTCTCTACAGCAGACGTGAAGAAATTCAGTAATGAATTACGAATTCAGATTTTCGATAATTTTTCTTTGAGCTTTCCGCACTTAAATCTTCTCGTAATTATCTAGCGAACATCAAAATTTCTCGTCCACCCTGTCGAAAGAAGAAAATTTCCAGAATGTTTCATTATTGAGAGGGTAGAGGAATAAAATTAGATTTTTTTTACTTTCTTACTAACTTACCATCACGCTGCTTACTGTAGAGGTAGGCAGAGATAATAGAATGCCACACCACTCTGTCTTTGCAAACAATCTTTGCCCATTCCACATGAATATGCATGTCTTCATACACGCCCGCCGATTATTCCGACTCCTGACCTGACCACTTTCAAGTATTTGATATACTTGATCATGTCACATTCGGTCTTCCTCTGCTCCTAACTACATTGGCCTCATTAATTTGTTTTACGTTTTTTCTCTCACTTATTCGTTCTACATATCCAAACTATCTCAACACACCTTTCTTAATTTTATCGATAATGCTTACCTCAGCCTTGCATTCTTTCCTCATTTCACCATTCGTTACACCGTTTTGACGCGCATTCGTTTGAGAGATTACGTTTCCACTGCATTTAGTCTTCTTGTATCCTTTCTTTGCCAACTCCATACTTTCCTTCCACACAGTTTTTACCTTCTTATTTTAAACGTCACGTTTTTCGACAAGTAGGCCTATGTAGTGTGTTGTGGAAGACTTACCCAATCGTGTAGCTATTATAATTGTTTGTCGAATTGTTTACACAAATATGGGGCGGAAATTGAATAAAATGTGTAAAACACATATTACCTGGTTTTAGTTCATTAAAAACCCTTTCAGCGTGCGGTTAACCGCAGTCACAAAACTGTAAAAATAGTTTTTTCAATAATTTCATATCTCGCTGCAACTCTGTCCAAATGTTCTCCATTTTGTGGCCTCGTTCAAAGAACACGCGGTCATTTTTTTCTCGTAGGTAATTTCGTACAATGTCTCGAGAGCATGTTCATTCGTCAGACTACCAAATTATATTACTTGACCGAAACCTCTATAGCTCCTAAACTCGCCGATCTCCCATACTTCGTCCGAAAAATTGATTACACAATCTTTTCATGACGTTTTTGTAATTATGTCTCGAGTGCAAAGAACTATTTGGGTGTACATATTTTATTTCTATTTTATGTAACGAAGGGTACTTATTAACCAGTTTTTAATTATTTATTCGGATAGCTGTTCTTGTTACATATTTACGTATGTTATCATCCTTATAAGGTTTGAATTCATTATGAATGTTTGTGTCAAATTTCATAAAAGTGTTTCTCAATGTTTATTAAATTTCATGCCTTCGAACTGATTCGCCTAAATGTGGGATAAGGACAGCAAGCTTATCGTTTGTAAGTATTTTCTATTCCTAAGCAGGTATTCCGTACAGAAGTTATCGATTTAACTGCGTGGTGAAGAAAACTGTAACATGAAATCTAGCCTTTTATTTCCTACTAGCTGTACCCAGCCACGCGTTGCTGGCGTAGCTTTGGCTCAGTCCTGTTAAATGGAAAAGAAAGAATATATCATTAGTGACACCCATAATTTATTATTTATTGATGTATCATCTGTAAGGTAAAAAATCCAGTGTCTGATGAAATAAATAATTATTTATTTATTTGGCGTTTAATTTGTAGAACGCCATTTTAATTTATGTATTAATTATCACAATATTAAATTTTATGTGTTTTTTAATAAAAAACAACTTAGTACACTAAAAAAATCTGTGTTTGGTTTAAAAATAAAAAAAAAAGTCATTATCATTTCGTGGATATCAGAAAGGGGATGAAAAATATAAAGATTATTGTTTATTATTTTTTACGCCGGCATTGCAACTGAAAAAAATGTGTGAGTCATTCGTTGACCATAATTATTGGTTTAGACTCGTTACCAAATTCTGAAACTAATTGTTTTGCTCCACATTCCTGTAGTAAAATTTGATTATACGTTTGCTGTTTTGAATTCTGTAAGAGATTTGCGTAATCGTAATGTCTGTATTACGTGTTAGAATAGAATATTCGAGCTGATAATATTATAACTCTTAAATATTATTTAATAATAAACGATCTAAGATGTGATGAGTTTTATTTTAATAATCGTTTCACTTTCCAACTTCGGTGGGATTTAAAAAAAAATCTGTGTCATGACAAGGCGAAACCACTGTCATAAATATAACGATAACTATAATATAGATTAGTAAATCTCGTTTGATTTTCGTCTTATAAATTGATTCGGCAGTCACTTTGTTGTTAAAATTTATCCAGTAAAAAAATACATAGACTTTTTTATTTACTTTTATATTTATTCAAATAACAATTCAATCATCAACAATTGACAACCTGTAAATACCCAGACTTCCTTTTTCAGATGTCCTCTATATAAATGACTCTAATTTGACATTTCATATTAAACGTTTTTGTATGTAGAATGTGAGATTATATAATAATTTTCCATTTATTTATTCACTTGGCGTTTATATTGTAAAACTCCATATTTATACTTTAAACATTTAAATCAAACACTGATTTAAATCTTGTAAAATATTTATTTTATTTTTAAAAGTATAAAACGAAAATTCTGTGACAATTGTCTCGCCTTGTTGGGCATTTTCGTTTAAAAATGCCCTAACAAGGCGAAACAACCGTCACAGAATTAAAAAATATAAACATAATTTTTTTGAGTTACCTAACGTCCAAGTGACTCTGAAATTTAGCTACGGCTTATGCAACACCGCTTATCATTGCCTTACTTAGGCTTCAACTTAATAACCCATGCCTACTCTTGAGTGGATTTACTCTTTATGTAAAATTTCTAGTAATTCATGAGTGAAAATTGTAGGCGCTGATCAGTGTTTGATTTAAATATTTTAAGTATATCAGTGTTTGATTTAAATATTTTAAGTATATAATTTTCCAGTTACATATCTACGGTTCTAGCTTCAAACCCCCGTAGTTTATGTACCTATTTATATAGTATTTATCTGAATAGATCTGAATCTTCTCGCGGATACTCGGTTCAATATTCTCACTAAAGGTCATCTGTTGTCAATGAATCTTTGTCCAGATCTGTTGGAAATTAGAGTCTGTTAAACTCCAGACGCTCAGTAAGCTTATACAATTTGTGTAGCGTGAACTGCCGTTGAGTTTGACTAGACGTTAAACAACCGAACTAGTATTATTATAAACGGTGGCAGGAGCAGACGCGGGGGCGCCAGACAACAGGAATACGATTTTCAACTCTGAAAATTGAAAATCCGAATGATTACTTCCGATCGGTGAAAATCTAACGCTCTCAACGCTATTAAAGCTCAACCAATTAAAGAATGAACTTTTGCGACAGTTTTATACGTGGTTTGTATTAATATCTATAACCCTTCAAAATATAGTATAACTAAAAACTACAACATTTTTAGTGTTACCAAATACTTGTTCACAAAATCTGGATTATCTCCAATTACAGGAGTTATTTTCATTTTATTTTTTACCATCTCATCTACGATGAAGAAGAGTATGGAAGTCTGGGCATTTATGGGGCTGACGACCGTCATAGGCTGGTTTAAGTGATCACTTTACACACATGTAACATTCACCAATTCTACACATTATTGACAAATACACTACTCAAATTTTTAAATTAAAAAAAAATCGTCAGCCCCGTAAATGCCCAGACTTTCATATTCTTCTTCATCTTTGATGAGATGTCAAAAAAGAATATAACTAACAACTTTGGGAGGGTCCGATACCTTGCGGGAAACCCGTCTGGCACAGCGCGGGTGTAAACTGTGCACCTTCGAGTTAAGCTTAGACTATGATGTTCTCTGCGTTAATCTAACCATAATGTTTGTGTGAAAGCACTAAAATAAAATAAACTGATCATCAAGCCGCTTCCCTACTACCTCTACGGGGAAGACATACAGATATAATAATAATAACCATATCCGCTCCCTAGGTGGAGCATATGGAGTCCACAAACTGTCTCCAGGCTTTTCTGTACAGATATAGGGCAGAGAGAATATGTAGAACGCTAAACCAATATGTTTTTGCAAACGATGTTCGCATCTTCCACATTCATGCATCTCCTCATACATTTTCCTGACCTAACCACTTTAAAGTATTTGAAATACCTAATCATACCAAGTTTTCCTCGGTCTTCCTCTGCATGTAAAGTTGCGTGGATAACCAACAACTTATAAATGTCATAAGACAGTTTATTCACAATTTTTCATTGTCGATATCGATGATAAAGCTCTGCTCGAAGTGGGTACTACGCTTGCTCACAGTCGATCAAAAACAACAACGCGTCGACGATTCAGAGCGCTGTTTGGAGCTGTTTCAGCGCAATAAAAAGGATTTGTGAATGTACCGTATTTATCTTTTTATCTTTTTAGCTAGACATACTTCACTGGAAATTACGATATTGAGGCTCTTTGATAAATACCTCATTAAAATTTGATATTACTCGACTCCTTAGCCATTATTTCTATCTGTTTACAATTTTCAGTCTTTTGATTCGGGAATCAGATTGACGACACGTGAATCGAATCGCTCGGAATGGAGAAAAGTTTTCTAATCAAATCGAAGTGTATTGAAAAGCAAATGGATGGATACGTATAACTATTTTTCATGGTTTGTTAACCTCGATATATCATTGATGCAAAGCCGGGGGAATGGGGCAGTGACGTCGGCGCTCTTTGTTCAAATTCAGGTCTAGAATGCAAAATGAAGGATTTCTTTTTATTTCACCGGATGGTCGCGGAAACACCCGAATATTTCCGAACCAAATCAACCAGACTGCCCGTTATATTGTATTGCAGACCCTGTTTTTTTTTTTAAAAATAAATATATGTATTACCATATTTGATGGATTGGTGCATATTCAGAAGTGAAATATTTATGAAGCTGAATCGTTTTTTTGCATTTGCTTTATTACAAAATATTTGCAAATTTATGGAATGATGTCGGTAAGGACGAAACCCAGTCACTGGTCAAATAAAATAAGTATGGAAAAACTATATAGTTATTATTTTATTTTATAAAATGCAGCTCCACCAAGAAATATGGTTGCAAAGTTTTAAATACACTGGACTGCGTTTACATCGATTTAAAATATAACGGTAATTTTCTAGAAAAGTAATAGTTTAAACTGGATAAAGGTAGGATACAAAGGGTAACTCACCCTACCCTACTGTATAGATCTACACTTTTTTCTTTCTTTTCGCGTTACAAGGTCAAATATTAACGGGATTTCTGAATACGGCGATAGAAATGTAAATATCTTATATAATTCATAATATCGTCTTTTCATCCGTTCAAACACCTTTTTTTTAACACACGGTTTTAATTATTATTAAATCATCGCTATCGTGTCACTTCCGCCAGTGAGACAATGCGTGCCAGGAAAAGGAGACTCGAGGAAGTCTGGTGGGAAGTGAGCATTTATTATCTAGTGTAATTATCATTACACCTATTATCTACACACATCTACCTGTATATCGCTATCGTGTCACTTCCGCCAGTGAGACAATGCGTGCCAGGAAAAGGAGACTCGAGGAAGTCTGGTGGGAAGTGAGCATTTATTATCTAGTGTAATTATCATTACACCTATTATCTACACACATCTACCTGTATATCGCTATCGTGTCACTTCCGCCAGTGAGACAATGCGTGCCAGGAAAAGGAGACTCGAGGAAGTCTGGTGGGAAGTGAGCATTTATTATCTAGTGTAATTATCATTACACCTATTATCTACACACATCTACCTGTATATCGCTATCGTGTCACTTCCGCCAGTGAGACAATGCGTGCCAGGAAAAGGAGACTCGAGGAAGTCTGGTGGGAAGTGAGCATTTATTATCTAGTGTAATTATCATTACACCTATTATCTACACACATCTACCTGTATATCGCTATCGTGTCACTTCCGCCAGTGAGACAATGCGTGCCAGGAAAAGGAGACTCGAGGAAGTCTGGTGGGAAGTGAGCATTTATTATCTAGTGTAATTATCATTACACCTATTATCTACACACATCTACCTGTATATCGCTATCGTGTCACTTCCGCCAGTGAGACAATGCGTGCCAGGAAAAGGAGACTCGAGGAAGTCTGGTGGGAAGTGAGCATTTATTATCTAGTGTAATTATCATTACACCTATTATCTACACACATCTACCTGTATATCGCTATCGTGTCACTTCCGCCAGTGAGACAATGCGTGCCAGGAAAAGGAGACTCGAGGAAGTCTGGTGGGAAGTGAGCATTTATTATCTAGTGTAATTATCATTACACCTATTATCTACACACATCTACCTGTATATCGCTATCGTGTCACTTCCGCCAGTGAGACAATGCGTGCCAGGAAAAGGAGACTCGAGGAAGTCTGGTGGGAAGTGAGCATTTATTATCTAGTGTAATTATCATTACACCTATTATCTACACACATCTACCTGTATATCGCTATCGTGTCACTTCCGCCAGTGAGACAATGCGTGCCAGGAAAAGGAGACTCGAGGAAGTCTGGTGGGAAGTGAGCATTTATTATCTAGTGTAATTATCATTACACCTATTATCTACACACATCTACCTGTATATCGCTATCGTGTCACTTCCGCCAGTGAGACAATGCGTGCCAGGAAAAGGAGACTCGAGGAAGTCTGGTGGGAAGTGAGCATTTATTATCTAGTGTAATTATCATTACACCTATTATCTACACACATCTACCTGTATATCGCTATCGTGTCACTTCCGCCAGTGAGACAATGCGTGCCAGGAAAAGGAGACTCGAGGAAGTCTGGTGGGAAGTGAGCATTTATTATCTAGTGTAATTATCATTACACCTATTATCTACACACATCTACCTGTATATCGCTATCGTGTCACTTCCGCCAGTGAGACAATGCGTGCCAGGAAAAGGAGACTCGAGGAAGTCTGGTGGGAAGTGAGCATTTATTATCTAGTGTAATTATCATTACACCTATTATCTACACACATCTACCTGTATATCGCTATCGTGTCACTTCCGCCAGTGAGACAATGCGTGCCAGGAAAAGGAGACTCGAGGAAGTCTGGTGGGAAGTGAGCATTTATTATCTAGTGTAATTATCATTACACCTATTATCTACACACATCTACCTGTATATCTTACAACTTTATACCACCTTCGTGTGAAAATAATTATTATATTCCACACTCTCGCACCTTTCCGTTATTTCGATTTGGTTTGCTTCGTGAAGAAGTTGTCGCGATTTCCTCATCTCCCCCTTTGCTTTAGTTAGCTAAAGGAGAAGAATCTCGCGACTGTGTAAAGATTTCCCTGCTGCAAACGAGAAAATTTTTCATTCAAATGCAAATGTATTCAGGGATGTTCTTTGTAATTCCCATGGCCTATTTTTCGATTGACGCGAAAATAGGACAATACTGCTGCATAAGGTTTTCATGTAAATGCATCAGGATGCATATAGTCAATATAAATCTGCAATGCTATACAGCATGTATGGTATGAAAGGAAAATGACAATCGAATTAAAAAAAAAACTCATTTGAAATAAGTCATTAGGCTATTCAGTTTTTGGATTCGACCATTTAAAGCTTATAACGTCAATCAGTAGGTACTCAATTTTTATTGCATATTATTTGCGTATTTCTTCAAAAAAATTAAAGTTTTTTTTGCTTAAAACACAGTTTTTATAATGAAATAATGAGTTTTTCTTCGAATTCAATGTATGGTTTTGAAAAGAAAAGAATTATTGAAAGGTAGGGATTTTTTTTTTAAATATTCAAAGACAACACGTGCGGCTTCTCTTGCACTTTGTATATTTGAGAGTACGCCCTTAAAAATTCGATTAACACGAATTATGACAAATGGAAAAGTTCACTAGAAATTTTATTTTTATAAAATTTTTATTCCATTACGGTATCGGCATAACACACGATAAACTTTTTTGCCTCGGAGAATTATTACCCGAACAATATAAATATTTTATAAAACAACGGATAATCCTTGCGTACTATTTTTTTGTGGCTCATCTATGGTATATGTCATACTTCTACTCATCACTGCAGTGATTAGTAGAAGTGAAAAATTAAATTAGTGATTTCTACGCAGTGCACTGCGGATGCACTTAATTTTGCATTCCATCCATAGTAATTATTTAAAGCGCCCAGTTATGAGATTCTATTTACGTGTTGTTTTTCACAGAATTTTTGGAAAAAAAATATTTTAGGCATTAAGTCCCTGAATCAATATTTGAGTGTTATTCTTACGTAGTTCTTTTCTACACGCAATGCCATTAATAATTAAATAACAACGTAAGTATGCGAAGCTAACAAATGAGAACACTTGAAATAACTCATAAATTAGCAGATATACGGGCAACAAAATAATTCATTTGAAGAAGAATAAAAAAAACAGTGAACGACATAGGCACGCATATATTTGTATGAATATTTTCCTGACATTTCTAGTGTGTTTCATTAATTGATTCGGCAGTCAACTTTGTGGTAATATCTATCCATTTTTAATAAAAGTTTTACTTGGCAACTACCACTATTTCCTAAGATCTTTTTCTTAAAATCACCGATACGGTGTTTGAAAATGATGCGGAATGCATCGAAACACGTGTAACAATAGATTTTGAGAAATAGTGGTATTCACCGAGTTAAATTTTAATTAAAAACGTTTCTAGTGTGAATTGAATTCCAATTGCTGTGCGAATTATTCCTTTAAAAAAATACATTATCCATTAATAATACATTTAAAAAAAATCCTAATACCATAATCACTTGTCATTAATCTTAATCATATTGTATGAAACAATTGACCTAGTAGACCTCCAATGCCTGCACTATATACGCAGTTAGTGAATTCAACCAATTATAGATAAGATATACGAAGATGATGTTTTTTGTAGTTTAATTTTTTTATAAGGTTACTCTAAAAAAGTAACATTATCATGTTAGGACTTCATAAATCATATTTTATGACAGGTAAATTGAACTAGGCAGAAATGAACATGGCTACATAGACATGATATGGGATTAAAACCTTCATACAAAAAACATTTGAACTTTTTCTACATTGATATATTCTAAATGATATTTGACTTCCTCCGAAGTTTCTACACAGTTGTCTCGCCGCTGACGTCACGAATATGACAATCAATCATTTATTTACGGTAAGAGCTTATTCAGTTACGTAAGTTTATCACAAACAAACCTCTCATCCTTACACATCGCATAAAAATGAAATATCGCTTACATATTTTTTTTATTCCCTTTGGAAGTGAACCCAGAACCTCCAGAATGGCAACGCTTTAACCACTACAATAGTGTGTAGAAGGGAATGAAGAGGAATATGAAAGTATATTTACAGGGTTGTGACCTGTCATAGGCTGGTTAAGTGATCGCTTTATACTGTGTAACATTCACCATTCTACCCATGATTGACAATCACACTACATATTTACTTTTTTGGAAACCTAGCCCTAGCTATTTTACGAAAATGACGCTAAATAAATCCAAAACGCTATCCAAATTTATTATTATCGACAACACACTCAAAAATGTGAATTTACATTTTTAAAAATATGGATTGTGATAAATTCCATAGTAAGTTATTACTTATCGATTTTCAAGTACATTTATTTCCATAGAAAGTGCATACCGAAGATCGTTCTCTTGTATACTCTATGGACCATCCAAAAAACAATCTGGATTGAGATGCTACAGTTTTAACCACGAGATGATTATATTGTACGGTTGGTATTTTTCTCACGAAACCAGTTCGGTAATAATTGGTTTGCGCAATAATGCATGACCTTATCGTAGCTGTGGTACACCTCAAGAGAACCAGAGTTTTTTTTAAATCAGTAAATAAACGGAAAAGGTTTCCTCTCCTACTTCATAAATTTGGCATCTTGTCTAGATGAGATGCCAAAAGTGGTTGCTGTTACCTTTTCGATTACGTGATTGGTATGGTATTCGTTACTCTATATCTGTTTATATTAATTTTCAGCTCAAGGGTGTACTCTCAAATATGCAACGCCAGTACGCGACCGGCTACGCGAAAAGCCGCTCGTGTTTGCGCACTTTTTTTAGAATATATATTGACATTTGGCAAATAAATGTTTTTTTTTTTAAATAATATTTTAAAACTCATCAACTCTTTCACCAACCTTTCACACCTTTTACCTTTCAAAAACCATTTACTTATTTGTTTTGAAGAAAAACTTATATTTTAAATACAAAAACCGTGTTTTAAGCAAATAATGCAATGACGTCAAATGTTACCTGGGTTTAAAGAAAATTAATTTGCGGACTATTGATTATCCAGCCCTAAGTGTTTTTTGTGGTCAAATTGTCAAATACATTAGGAGATAGAAATACGCAAAACGCACTCAAAATTGCGCACTGATTGACGCGTAATGAGCTTTAAATTGTCGAATCCAAAAACCGAATTTAGTAGCGAATTATTTTAAATAAGTCGTTGCTTGTTCAATTGGTTTTAAATAAATGTTCGCCCGTGTCTAATCTCATCATTTGATCAATTTTCAAAACGCATTCACAATCTTTCATTCATTATTGGACGAATCCGACATTGGAAGGGCGAAAACAATAGGTTCAAAATAATGTATTCCGATTTTTCACTAAAAATTTGTTCAATTTGTTTATTGATGAATTTTAATGACGAATCCGAACTTATGAAACACGCACGCTGCAATACAACCCCCTCAGCTAATCGTCGGCATACCGATGGGCCGCGCTTTTAACAAGTATATCAGAGTCGATATATCGATTCTCATCACTCAGAACGATTAATCCTCTGTACTTCAATCTCGCAGTTCCGCGACTGAATTGGTAACGCAGCCTGAGATATTAAGAATAAGAGTAATTTACGACACTACATATGTACATACCACACAATACATATTTACAGTAATTTGCGATGTGGGAAAGCGGTGATCCGCTTTAAAGTTCAATTCGTGTGATTTCTTGCTTCTTATATGTACTTAGTACAATACTTGGTTACAAATCACATTGTTGTGACTGCCGTTTACGCTTGAGTTTTGTAAAAAATAGACGAACAAAAACTTGTGTTTCTCGCTAATGGATGCAATCGTTAGCATTCTCTCTGACTTTATAATGTGACATGTAACTAATAACAAGGTTGGCAGATAAATTTACACAATTTCAGATTTAATAAATGTCTGAACTACACCTACAACGAGCGCGTGCGACACCACAATAATAAAAGAAGAAATAAAAGTACCATCTATATTTTTACTGATATCTCAATATAGATGAAGAAGTCTATTGCGATGAGAATGTGGAGGTCTGGGCAAAAGCCTGTAAAAACAGCAATCAAATTGGTTGGTTTAAGTGATACCTTTATTACGCTTCATTTCAGTTCAGTATCGAAAATCGATGTTTACTATATCTTCTTCATCATCATCAAACCCTCATCTGCACCCAATGGTGCATAGGGCACATCATATAAATGCAGTGTTATCTTGACCGTCGATTTTTTGCTAGGAAATTTTCGTGTCCGGAAAATGTTTCCATTGAAGTAAACTTATTTGAACTCAAGTTGACATTTTCATGGAAATAGCAACAAAAAAGTAATCTATTTCGAAGCAATCAATAATCCGTTGAGCTAAAAACTTGTAAGCGTTTCGTTTTTGCGAATATTATTTCGTATGTTTCTTTTTAACGCCGAAAAATCGATGCGTGGGTGGTTAGTTAATAAAAAGCGTTTAACTACCCTTCGTCGTATTGTCACGCAACGTTTACTAAACCAGATTTGTTGGGGCGCTTTTATCTCTTATTACTTTATTAGGGAAAATACAAGTCATCTGTTTGTAGGTACACCTGTATGTTGATTTCTTTAAAATAATATATTTTATGTACGCAACTGTTATAGTTGTAGATGAGTTAGGACAGAGATGTGGTGGCCTTTCTAACCGCATTCTCGACATAATAGGATTATAGAAAATGTTGCCTAGAACATAGTTACATGTACGCTACTTAAATGAAAATGGACACAAAACCTCTCGAGTTTTACTCGCTTGTCATTAACTAGACAATTATACGCGTACTTTAAAGGGTTATTTTTCGATTTTAACGCGTGGTGTATCTTTACAGATGGTTTGATCATCTCCCTGACATGTGCGGTGATGCCATGGCCGACCCCGCGGAGGGGTCCTGCGCCGCCCCCCCCGAGCAAGCGGCCGACCCGGCGCCCCAGCAGGACCCGGCGCCGCCCACGCCGCCCGCGCCTCTCGCCGACTCCGGGCTCGTCTCCGGCACGGACTGCGACTCCAAGTCGGTCGACGGCCTAGACTCCGCCCTGCTCGACGGGTACAAGGGGGAGGCGCCCGAGGGAGCTTCCGTCCCGGGGCACGACAGCGGCGTGGAGGTGGTCGGGGGAGAGTACGCCAGCAGCGGGGCCCCCGACCCCCTCTCCCGCGCCTCCAGCCTCATCAGCTGCGGTTCCGCTTGCGACGACTCCTTCGATATTCTTTCCTGCAAAAACGCGGACCGGCTGGACGATTATAAAGGCGCGGCCGGAGACGGAACTAGCGAGGGAGGCAGCGAGAGCTCTTCCGTCACGGGCGGCAACTCCGGCAGAGGAAGCGCGCCCGGCGTAAGGAGACCCTCCGCGAGCGCCAAGAGGCGAGTCGCCGTGGCCGAGCCGGGCAGGCCGCTGCGCCCCAAGCCCGCCACCGCGCCCCGCCCTACGCAGGGCCGCGCCCCCAACCTGGCCACCAGAGACAGGGCCCGCTCGAGAGACAAGGCCGGCTCCGCCGAGAAGCCGCCCCCTCCGGGACCGAAGCCGACCGTCGTGCCGAGGTCCCGGTTGCGCGCCACGCCGGATTTCCTCGCCCTCAATTTCAGAGAGCCGCCGTCGTTCAAAGTGAAAGCCACGAAAACTTCGACCGCGAGGTGCCGCACTCCCGGCACCCCTCCCGAGGAGTCCCGCGCCCCCCGCCCGCCCGCCTCCGGGCCGTGCACGCCGCGCGGCCAGCCGACTGACTCGCCCCTCGCCCACAAGATACGCGCGTCTCTAGACTCGAAGGCCGCCTTCGACAAGTACGCGACGCTGCCGAGGAGGAAACGGGAAAATTCCCCCGAACTGTCCCAGTTGCGGAGGGAGACCAGGAGCACGTCCGCCAACCGGGAGACCGCCATGACGAGAAGCGCGGCGTCCGCCACCTTGCGGAGGAGCGTCACGCGGGACCGGGAATCTCCGCCGCTCAGAAGCCTGCCGCCTTATCCTAAACACAAATTACCCAACAGAATAAAAATATATCACGAAACCTCCGTGCAGACCGTTCTGCTCGGGGGGGACGTGGAGTGCGCGTTGGCGGGGATCGGCATAGCGGAGGTGCGCACGGACCTGGTGCCGGTGGAGCGCGCGGAGCGGGGGGTGCAGGTGGACACGCGCGACGCGGAGGTGGAGCGGCTGCAGCAGCGCGTGCGCCTGCTGCTGGACGCCAACTGCTCGCTGCAGAGCCTCTCCGAGGCGCAGGCGGCGCGCCTGGAGGCGGCCGAGGCGCGCCTGCAGGAGGAGCGCGCCGACAAGATGAGCGCCCAGCGCGAGCTGCAGCGCAACACGGAGCGCCTGCTGGGGCTGGTGGGCGGCGGCGGCGGCGGCGCGGGGGGCGGGGACAGCCTCCTCATCTTGGAGGAGCAAATACACACGTCCGCTAGCATCGTCACCAAGCAACAGGATGAGATCAACAAATTGCACTCTACCTGCAGGGAGATGCAAAGGGTGAGAATACTTTCCTTTTGATGTAATAATCATGATCAATATGATGAATTGCCACATTGAATTGTGCATTTTGTATTTTATAGGTGTCTCAACTTCTATGAGACATCTATCCTTTCTCTTTGTATGAAAGAAGATAGAAATCTGAGCATCCTGGGGCTTACAACTTGGCATTTGCGATCGCTTTTTACACTTGTGTAACGTTAATTCTGCCCATTATTGAACATCCATATCGCATTAACTACTGAAACCTGTATATATGCAATGGTCTCAGAACCTTCCACAGTATGGCTGATTGTGGCACCACCAGTTGAGAAATTGGCGAAGTATTTATTTAGCTTACTCCTTTCGAGTGAATAATCCAGTGTCTGATATAGTAAATAATATGCATGTTGTTGGTATGAAGGAGCTGGAGAGCAGCGCGCGCACGACGCGCACGCTGGAGGCGCACCTGCGCGACGCGGAGCGCGAGGCGGGCGAGCTGCAGGACTTCCTGCAGGCGGAGAAGGCGTCCCTGAGCGAGGGGCTGCGCGAGGCGGAGGCGGCGCTGGCGCGCGCCGAGCGCGAGCGCGCGCGCGCGCGGGCCGACTGCCGCGCCACGCTGCGTCTGGCCGAGCAGCGCCGCCAGGAGGCGCTGGCCCTGCGCGCGCGCGCCCAGGCCCGCGCGCGCGCGCCACCGCGCCTGCCCGGCCTGGCCGCCGGTCTGGCCGCGCTGCTCGCCGCGCTGCAGGCCGAGCACCGCATCTCGCCCGAGGAGCTCGAGGTGAGGGAACACTTTCATCGGCATCTCAACACATGTATTTGTACGGGAATATGGAACTGTTTGCCTGTCATGAGCTGGTCAAGTGATCACTTTACACACATGTAGCATTTTTCAGCCTTGTTTTTGTGTCCAGTACTGAACAGAGGCTTCCCTCTTAGACTTCCACAGTTCTTTTTTTTTTTAACTTTGATCATCAATGTTGCCAAAAGTAGTTAATATTTTTATTAAAATTTGAATTGCAAAGTCACTTTTACAGACAATTACACTTAAACTTCAAGAAACTGTGCAATGAAGTCCGCAGATGTATTTAATATTGCTTAAATTATAAGCTCCATGTAACATCTCATCCATACGCTTTTGAGACTAATTTAGACTAAGTTTGGATGTGAAGGATTGTCCGTAGTGGGCATTAACCTTTGAATGCATGTACGGGGTGAATATCCATCCATCTTATTCTCCTCATCACTAAAAGCTTTACTTTAATTGTTTGGTGTACCTGAAGAAGATCCACAAATAGAGCTTTGAAATCTTTTCCGCATCTGTGTGTATATTTTACATGAACACAAAAAAGTATTTTCGAATCAATAAACTCATTTCTTTCCTAGGATGTCATATTCCACAACGAAGCGTTCAGCCGCAGCGCCAGCAGCGAGGGGTGCTCCCCCACTTCCCCTCCCCCGCAGCCAGCCCCTACCGCCGCTCACCCCGCCGCCGCCACCAAACTGTCCGATGGTGAGGAATATTCAATAATGTGATACTGTCATACAATTAAGTATAAACAACCCATAAATACCTTGTTCTCTGCCATCTACTTCATCTAATTTAATAAGCCTTAAATTATAAAGGTGATTGGATAATGTCATCAATATTAAAAGAAGTATTTTACTCGCTCCTTACCTTCTTCTTGTTCTCCCTTTTGGGCTTCCACAGTTCTCTGTTGGATGCGACTCTCTTCCAGTGCAGGCCCGCCACTTTCTTAATGTCATCAGACCATCTTGTCTGGGGCCTACCCAGTCTTCTGCATCCTGTTCCGAAGATGGTGCAGTTAAGCACCTTCTACGTCTATCTATCACCAGACATGCGTACCACATGACCTCCCCAGTTACACTTTTGTTACCCGATTCTTTGAGTCACAACTATGTTTTTATGATTTATTTATACGCCTTTCCGTATTGCAGACGAAAATTCGGCCGATCTTCTCGATTCTGAGACCGAACCTTGCCTGATGATGGAGAGCGTCTTGGAAGATGTACCCGTCCCCGACACCTACTCGCAGAACCTCGTCTCATCATGCCATAGTGTCGTCTCTTGTCCCATCAACGCCATCGGCCACGTGACACACCGAGATCCGAACGTCCTCCAACACAGCGAAAACAAGTTTCTCAACATATTTAGCAAAGAAGACTCCTGTAGCTCTCTCCAGAATCTGACAACATTCAGCGGAGACGACTTGTCGCCGGCGATCCCTGATGAGAAATTCACCGCAGAGTGTTATCCCGGGATGGATATGGCGCATTTGGATTACTCAGAAAATGATTCGCTCAATAATCTCTCGCAAGCTATTCTGCAAAGGCAGAGGTCGGAAGCGGAGTGTAGCATGTCAGAGGACTATGGAAACCACAGGGAGCCGGATGATACTCACAAGTCTTCCACGTACATAGTGGACCAGGTCATCATAGTGGATAATCTTGTAAACAAGCTACTAAAGGTTTTGAAGATTATTCACTCGAAGGATACGGAACCGGCAGAAATCTTGCAAGCGCAGACTTTTGAGTGAGTATGCTGTCATTTCTTCTGTCTATTATTATTAACCTCTTACTGTTGACTCAGTTGCCGTTGCAGAAAATCATTACCAACAGGTTACAACATGACTTCCCCAACACCGCTTGGGTTAGTCAATAAAAATGAATACATCAATATATTTTGCTACTGACTGTATGCCTCAGCAGCACTTGGGCTCTTTAATACAATACAGACTCCTTGCTCACGCAAAGGGCTTGACTAGAAACTGGTTAAAATTATGGATTATTTAATTCAAGAAACCATTTAATCAATATTTCTGATTGTCTCTGATCAAACTTGATTAAAACTAATCGAGATCTGATTGTGTCTAATCGAGACTTGATTGTGTCTAATTGAGACCTGATCGTGTCCAATTGAGACTTTTGATTGTGGGTTAATTAGCTTCATTGTGTTTAATCGATACCTGATTGTGGCTAAACAGGTTGAATTGTGTCCGATTCAAAACTGCTTGTATCCACTCAAGATCTATTTGCGCCCATTCGAAACTTGAGTATAGTATTTATTTTATGTTACGCTGAATGTCACGTGATGGACAGATAGAAATGATGTCAATAATTGAACCAGTCTTGGTATGTTCTAACGCAGGGCTAAGCCTTCCGACGAGCAGATGGAACTCCTCACGGTGGAGGTAGCTGACCTGTGTATATCCGCCACACAAAACTCGCACAACAACCACCAGGTAAGCTGTCAATTTCACTCACAAAACAACTAATCATTAGCAAAAAAAAACTGGGAACAGGCTTTAATGGTAATTTTATGATACTCTTTGTATATCAATGAATACCCTCCAATGACTGTTCCTAATTGGATTGTAATTATATTTTATTACCTTCTTACTGAGCATTGGAAACGGTAAAGGTTGGCAATTCTTAGGTCTATTTTTACTTTGTCTGCTGCCGCTCTAAACAGTGCTATAGCGGAATTACTCTCTCAAGTTTTTAAGTCGAGATACCATTTCTTCTTATCCTCTTCTAATATGACTTATAATACAATATGCATACATAAGGTGCATGTGAAAAGAGAGAGAAATTATAGGCACTGTAAAAAAGACGGCTAGAGTACTTTGGCCATTTTATGAGGGGAGAGAAATATTCAATAATTAACTATCAAAACAATTGCACTCCTGAATTTAAAAAATACGGTTGTCCCTTTGTATTTCCGGATTTATTATTTGCGATTTTGCATTTTTTTTCTTTTCAGTTTAATAAAATAAAGGATTTAGTATTTATATTTTTTTATATTCATTGAAAAATTATTTCTCCCCAGCTTCCCGATGGAGAGAGAAGACTCCAGTTCATATCGGAGGAGAAGTGCTGCCAGGAGCGTGGGTCGGTGCAGGACGAGGAGTGGAGTGTGGGGTGCTCCGAGGGGGCTATGTGCGGGGCTCGTTGCTCCAGCGAGGACCCCACCAGCCCCCGCCACTCCCTATCCGACTGCAATGCCAACTCCCCGCAGCCAATCAACTCCGCGGCATAAAACTGATACAGACCCTGTGTCAGTAGAACCCTGTTTTAATAGTTTATTCCCACTCTTTCTAATTGTGTTCCGTTTGAGGCATAAAAAAACACCCGTGAAAATAGTATGCATCAATGCATTTAAAATTACATCTTCTCTTCCTAGCACTTGTGAAGAAAAAATAAAATTACACTTACACATTGCAGTGAGTGCTAATTTTTTTATTTCCACCTATTGTCAAAATGTGTGCATAATCTATGAATCCATAGAAATTTTGTAATTCTTATTTATATTGCGATAATTTCTATGTAGTTGACCATAGACTATGTAAATACTCTTTAACTCTTTGCCCGTGGTTGGTACACACTCTGTAACATCATAATTAAATTTGGCTATAAATGTAGCTATTTCTTCATAGCACTGACGTCTGTGGAAATAATCCTCAAGAAAAATGGAGAATGCAATAATTTGACAAAATATATCTGCGTCTTGCCCTCCTCGCATATCATGATAGCTACTTGCGTGTACGTGTTGGAGAATGAGAGATGCCCATAGTAAATATTTTGGAGTAATTATGTACATATTACATTAATTATGTCATCTTCTTCAAAGCTTATAATCATAATTGTTTTTAATTTACGTTCATAGCTATTATTGTAATATATAATAGTCCTCTATTGAGAAAAAAAATCATGATTGCACTCAATGTGGTGGAAATGTCACCACCGATTTAAAACATGGTGATCGGATTAAGACAAGTGCTAGAAAATGTATCATTTTTACATTGCTCTATTTTTTATGCTTTCAAATGTTTCATGTATATTTTTTTAAAACCCAACTCAAGAGTACATTATACAAACTCCCGTCAGTCAAATGTCATTAGCTAAAAGCATAATATAAGATTGTAAGTGGATATAGCAATATTATGTTTTCAGCTGGCCCATACAATATTGCCAAATCTATTTTAGGTAGAAACATGGATATATGTATTATACTTTATGTATCAGAAATCTCATCTGTATCATTCAAATTCATATTTGTTTCTTTATTTCCAAACACACTAAGAAATGAGCATTTTTTTAAAGACCACTACTACCCTAAAATATATTATATATACGTATATATTATTGGTGATTTCAGTATTTTAAGGGCTCTTGGAGTTATAATGACCGTCAATTTGAAAATTTTACTCCAGGGTCATTCCTTCCAATAATGTGGGCAGATTAGTATTGCTCCTTGCCATATAATGTCAAATTACATGTCGTATCTTAGCCTAGTTACTGTGAAGTTTGCACAATTACTAAAATTAGATTCGCTGTTGCCATTTTTTATTGAAGGCATTTTTCTATTGGTTGGGTGAAGTTTGATAATTGCTCGCAATCTGTGATGTTCTTTTAATGTTAAAAGTATAGTTTGGTCCCACCTCTCTACTACTAAAAACTAAGTCTAACGTGACATCTTTCTCAAGCCAGTTTTAGGGAAAGTAGAACCTATTGACTAATTTGTGACATGAGGCTTATTTGCTCAATAGACCATTTTTAAAAAATGTAAATCAATTTTTTAATCCCAAAAAATCTCTATCATAGCTGGAAATCGTTGCGGCGATTTACTGTATTCCATGCATTTATCTCTCTACTACTGGACACTTTGCGGTCAGTGTGTGTATTTTATCATTCAGGTCAAACTTTGTTTTTATCAAATTCATCTAGCATTTATACAAACCCATTTTTTACGTTTAATGAAATTTCCAATGACGATTAGTAGAAATTTAGATAAACTACATAATTTCTGAACTTTCTCTATGATTTAATTTCTTCTGTTTGTTCAAGGAATGTATCTTTGATTATGATTTTGTTATTTTAATTTCATACTATTTTCGTAGGCCTAATGGTAGAATACATATACTAAAACTGAAAAATGGTTTACAAATAAATTTTGCAATTTTTTCTAAGCAGTATATTGAATAAACAAGCAAATTATACAATAAACCATTAAGTCATAAATATAAAGAAGTTTTTTGTTGTAATTTCTATGAAGTAGAGATTTATTATTTTTTGGTTGGAAATTTTGCATAATATACTACCTCAAAGGCGCTTCACTGTGATTTAATTGGGAAAAAGGAGATTGTGGCATTATTTTCAAAATCATTTTTAAAACAATGTGTTTTTAGTTTTTGTCTTACTTTCGGTAGGAGAAGAGTTATTTTACCTCCGAATGAGGGAGGATCTGTTGAATTGCTCTTACATATGTATTCTTTTGTAAAATAGTTTTTACTTTTAACACTAACAGAACCTACGAGAGCCTCTGAGATGAAAAGGATGTAATCTTATGTTGAAGAAGCATTTTGTGATGGTTAAATGAGACTGAAGGGTGTGGATTGAAGCGTGAGAAATTTGATTTAACTTAAATTAAACTAAAAATAATCTGTCGATTATGATAATGTATATAAAAAAACATGCGCGTAAAATGGTTGTTTTTTATTCAATTGATATGTTTTATATAGTGCTGCATACAAACTATTTTTAGAGCTGATTTAAACTAAAGTTCCTTAGTTTTGTCCTATAGATTAGGCGTATATTTTTATAGTTTACAAAATTTGACAGCAAAAATTGCCTTATGTATAAATTTTATTATATATCGTGTTAAAAAATGTTGTGAAATATTGGTGAATTATGTATGCATATATATTTATATATGACCAAATCAAATATATCATGATTTTGCATTTGGTGACAGTGGTAATTACCATTGGAACACATACTGTGCGCCGTAGTTTCACACAACTATGGCCCCATGCATCAACTATGGTCCAAACAGCCGCGTCCACATTAAACCTAATACATATAGGGGAAGAAACCAAAATTCGAAAAATATATCATAATGAAAGTATCAAATTTGAAAAAAGATTTTCATTTATTTCTTATATATAAACTGGTACGAGGCGATGTTTCCAAAGTAATTGGTCGATAAAAAACAAAAGCAGTAATGAATTTGGAAATTTTAATAAATTATAAAAATATGTAGTCATTTTACTTTTCCAAAATTCCACTAGTTGTGTGAAATTTCGGTAATGCATTTTTTTATTGGCCTAGAATTTTTCACTTTCTTTATAAAGAGAGATTTCTTTTTTTTATCATTGAGATTAAGATTTTACCTTAATTGATACATTTGTTTAAAATATTCCTGTGAGCTTGTTACTGTACACCTGATATGACCGATCTCGTATGTTTATTGATTTTAAATGGTATAGTGTTTGAATGAAACATAGATTTTTCAGACCCTCAAACATTATAATGGAATGTTAGACAAGATGGTTGTGCGATATTTTATTGTTCTTGTCATTAATATATATCTCGTAAATGGCACTTATACTCCATGCCGCAAATATTGCATCATTTTAGATTTCTTCATAATATTACATTTTAACGTAGGGTAATTCTTGCAACTGGTAACTTCAAATCCACATTTTCGAGTTAGTTACTAAAAATATAACTTTTTTTCTGGTACAGACATGCGCTAAATATATATCATAATGCATTAAAATTTACCATCTTAAAAATACAAAATGTGATTTATCAAACTGCTCACAATTGTGTATTTCAATTTCTTAAAAAAGTTTACGCGTTACCCATTTGTTACAATTACCCTGCGATATTAGGTATAAAATAACAGCAATCGGTTGCAAATTATATTAAATTTGCAACATTACTTTTGTAATGTTTCTTATCAATGAATTCAAGTTCATAATTTTGCTTTTGTGGTGTTATAATCACATGCCACAAAATTCATAACTCTCATATTGACTAGCTATCAGCCAAAGAACACTTTGGATGGAAACTATACATATATATTTTTTTTGGAAAATATAATTGTAACTGATGTAAAACTTTACCAATTATGTGGTGGAGAAATGTATTATTTCTTTATACTAAGTTTGTCCAATTTTATCAAATGTGAGTTGTTGTACGATATTAAAAAGTTATCATAATATGTGCCCATATTAGTGACCTGTATGAAGAAAGTGTCCATAAATATCTTTTAATGAGAGTGATTTCTTGTAGCTTTTTTTCATCTTAACACATTGCAGACGGGGATTTTATGCGCCTGCGGACCGCTGGCGTTATATATAGTTAAGACCTTTGGCTTGATAGTTAAGACCTTAACAAAGAGATATATAATATTGATAAATACATTGGATAATTCCTTCTTTTATGCCTTTGAAATGAGATCAGCGCAGAAGGTATAAATACCCTTCCCATCCATCGACCGAACGGCTACCCGTTTTACAAATACCTTTCCCGTCCGAAGTGTGTTAATATTCGATAATCTAATAACACTACATTTCAGAGATCACTATGTATATTTAAAAAATAATTTAAAAAAGTTTTTTTCTATCTACTTTGATTAATATTAAAGTATATTTTTTAGTATTATTACATTCGTGAATACATCACATCATCATCTTGCCGTGTACATATTTTTCTTTCTTTTTAAAAATTTATTTAGTAACAATTTATCCCACCTGCAAAACATTTCATTAATTAATTTCCAGTTTTTTTTTATTTATCTCATGTATGGATTAGCGATGATACATTAAACTATCTCGATTTGATTTAAATCTGTCGAATCCATTTAATATCTCTATTTTATTATTTTTTCTGGATATCAGTAAAAATTTGGAATTAATGGATTTTATGCACATGCGCTTTATAAAAAAATCAGAGCTTATTACTGTATTATTTAAAACTTAATTAGTCAATTAAGGATTAAGTAACTGTATTAAAAATATACATAATTATTACATTCTGATATCTATTCGATTTGACATATTCCTTATTTTATAATTTAATGTCTCCATATCTAAATATTCAGCACCGTATACTATAGCTTTACCATAATCAAAAATGGATCCTCATCTGTGTTTGCTGTTTGATGAGGTAAATTTGATGAGTGTAATCATTAAAACAAGCAAGAAAGAGATTTAGATTATGAAACAATTACATATGTATATTAGACTAGGGAACTTTTTTGTTATTGGTTAAGAACTCTCTCTTTTGAGACTAATAATCTTTTACATTAAATTCCTTTCATCACAAACTTGTACCACTGTTTTGGAACATTCTGTATTTCTATTAAATATTGACACTCTTTTAGTTTCAACTACGTATAATATTGTTCAAATATTCTAAAATGAAGTATTTTGGAATTGATGTAAACAGATAAAATAACCCTGTTTAATAATAAGCTGCGTTAATATTGTACATTTGTAAATAAAATATAGTTTTTGAAGAATATTATAGTTTTATTTGTTCCCATTATTTAAAAGAGATAGTATTAATTTCTTTATTGGCTTTGTTGTTTACTGCTTGTTGTTTGAAAGTCATTTAATATTAATGATTTGGTAGCTCAGTATTAGATTTATGTTTCGCGATAAGCTTCGAACTAAGTAAGTGGTCTCATATGGGAACTTTAATCTACTCAAGTGTTTGATGTCATAGCCTCGTTCACCTCGGCATTGTAAACATTATTGGATTCAAAATGTCATCAAATAAAATCACAAATGGCATAATATTTTTCATGGATATGTTTTCCTGGAGTTTGGGGTTCTCCACAGTCAAACATGAACGCAACAATGCGTACCTGAGAGGTCCGAGGTGGTGTTACGCAATATTTGTGATTCTGTTTTGCGTGATTTTCAGATTTGTGCAAGTGCTGCAAGGCGTCACCTCGGGGAGTGGACGAAGCTTCTTGCAAATACTGGGCCAAAAGACATCCATGTATTCTTGCATGAAATGGACGGAGACATCTTCTGCCATAACATGCCTCATATTTGATTCTCTAATTTACGCCAAATCCAAGTTAGATTACCATAAAAATTTACTGATTATTGATAAAATGCTCCAAATGAAACTGGAGCAATATTCTTACATAAGACCTAAATTTGCATTCTTTTATCTGGTCTATATTATCGCATGTATATTTCTCAATGTTATGGATGGCATTCTGTGGAAAAAGAAATTTTTTCAATTTCTGTTAATGGTGAAAATGAGTATTATTGACCTATTTCTTGTACAGTTTTGTGTTGACACTTGTTTCCTGTACTGTAGACTGCAGGTCATAAATCATCATTTATACGTTAAGTGTATGGCCATTAAAGAAACATCCCAAGACGTAGATCCGACACGTACATCTTTGTATTTATCATCGTGGTTTGGAAAAGAATTGACTGAAAAGGAAATAGGATTTTCAGCGCTTACAAGAGCTTACCAGAAAGTTGCAGAGAATTGTGACATTTTGGGGACCCGTGTTAGTGGACCGGTAATATAATTTGTTTTATTTTTATTTATGTTTTGATCTAATAAACTTGTGTCGCACAAACAGCGTCTGTCCAACACACCGCTAGACTGCGTATAGGTGTGGATGTGGCTTCTCCGCTCCGTCGCTCTCGGGGTCGTAAATCCCGAAAGTTATGAGCTGTAGGTCCGTGTAATCGATTCGTAGTCCAGTGGGTGTAGCGATGGTCAAGTCCCAGAAGATTCCGAATTCGAAGTAGTGGCGCAGGGTCGGTGAGGATCAAAGTGAAACGCAGAGCTCGGTGTGAGTGGAATGATTTATTCATAAAATGGCACAGATATTTATTTATTCATAACCAGCGCGGTCCGTCGAAATCGACCGAGCGACAGAAATCTTCTCCTCCTACCCTAACCTGCGCCAGGCCGGCCGCCCGCAACGTAAATACGGTCTTAAACACGTAAATACTACGTAAAAACGCCGCGCGCGCCGAGCCTAGCGCATTCGGGATTCGGTGGTCATGGCGAGAAGTCGTTGCGCTCGACCGATTTCCCCGCTCACAACGTAAATACGGTCTTACGCACCACGTATAAGACACCGCGCGAGCCGCGCCTAGCGCATTCTATATTTGATTGTCGTTGCAAGAGGACGTCGGTGCGCTCGCCCGATTTCCCCGCTCATAACGTAAATAACGTCTTACGCACCACGTATAAGACGCCGCGCGCGCCGCGCCTAGCGCATTCTATATTTGATTGCCGTTGCGAGAGGATGTCGGTGCGCTCGGTCGATTTCCCTATGACACGCTTACATATATTTAATTTAATACATATACTTTACTCAATCCATAAATATGGTCCATTTTAGGGCTGTGTGCTCAGCTGGTCCGTTACAAAACTAGTAAAAAGTATAAAAATCCTCTAGACTATGACAAACACAACAAAGAGTTAATGGTCCCAAGAATGAACAGTAAATATGGAAGTAGAACACTTCAATACATAGTTCCGAGCATTTTTAATCTGTTGCCGGCAAAGGAATTATATTTCCTAAAATTTCTCAGTATAAGAAATAATCTTCCGGGACATAAATTTTTATGGTACTTACTTACGGAAGAAAGAAATTTTTATTTATTAAATGAGATCTCGACTGGAGGCAGACGTTAACATGTTAACATGGCAGGCCACAAAAGAATATGTACCATAGTTTTACTATGATATAATTACAAAATTAAAATAGTGTAAAAGAAGAATCTTAAATTATAAAACAAAGAGATCTTAAAATTTATAAAAAAGATTGATGATAATGAAATATATATCTAGGTTTAGAATTTAATCGTATTTTTGTCCATGAGAGAATTCAATCGGCGGGTATGTATGAGGAGATGCATGAACGTGGAAGAGGCGAAGAATGTTTGCAAGGACAGAGTGGTGTGGCGCTCTATTCTCTCTGCCTACCCCTGCGGGGAAGCGGCGTGATGGTTAGTTAGTTAGTTAGTTTTTAGAGAATTCGTTCCGGCAATTTTGTAAATTTATTAACAATATTTGAAAAAAGTTATGTTTTTTTTCAGTTGTTTTATGTCTATGGCCTGTCATTTCTCTCCTTCGTGATAATTGTCGGTGTAATTTTAAAACAAAATGTCTATACTGTAAGTAAAAATAATTTTCTAGAACTATCAAATATATTTTTTTCAATATTTATTTTGTCTTCGATAACTACAGCATAATATATTAAAATTAAACAAAACTTTATCTCACTACTTATGTATGCACATGTCTGACTATTTTCCGCAATATTATGAGCCTTCATCACAGGGACACATAAGGCGAGTGAGGGGGACAAATAGTAATTATGTGTCCCATCTCCATTGCCCTGTTTACGTACTTAAACTGCGATTCTTTTAGTTTGTAAGTTTCCCAGAGGAAGGCAAAGTATTGTCAAAACTATTTGAATATATACTCAAAATAAGAAGTGAAAAATAAAATTTATTTGATTTATAAGTTTTCTCAAAAAAATTATCAGTAAGTGCCTGAATTTTTTCTATAGTTATATTTTCCTGACAAACGGGATATAATAATATTAGGTATTTTTTGTGTGCTCTTTTCAAATGAACTAAATAAAACAAAAAATAAAAATATCTTTTGAAAATAAAATTGAATGTTTAATGCTTTTATATTATAGGATGTATTCAGCATACTTTCCAACATTCTATGGTTTGCTCATTACGTAGTTTATATTGGTCTGAGTTGCCTGGCTGTGGAGGCATTAGTTGCAGAATCATCTAGGACCCATGAAATGTTAGGAAAATTGTACATTTTACAAGGTAAAATATACACATACGCACATGCATTATCACACACATACAAAATCAATTGAGATTTTCTTGTGTTGAGTTGTAAAATTCACATGCCTTTGATGTTTTATCTCTGTTTTGAAATTATTTAATATATTTAGTATACAAAACATTGAAACTTGTCCCGTCCCGTCTTTGGTTTAGGAAAATTTCGATGAACAAGAAAGATACATCCACCATTTGTCGAATGAGGATGGGTCATTGCTGTACGAGAGAGCACCTTGCGAGGATTGGTGTCTTTGACTCCCCCATTTGCGAGTGTAGTTTTGAAAAGGAAGACCTTAACCACATATTCTTTGTTTGCCCAATAAATGACCGAATGCCAATTTTTTTTAAAACTCTGGCCCACGTTATTCCCAGATAATTATTATCTGGGAATAACGTTATTTACAGATATTCATCTCATCCTGGCGAGCAGGAACCCTATTATGTACAGACTTTTAGTTGTTTTTTTTTAATTAAATGGAATAAATTTATAATTTAATAATAAGTCTATCATATTTTATAATTAAGAATTCAATTAACTTGACATTGGCAAATGCAATGTATTTCATGTGCAACGCCATTCCATATTTAAAAAAAAAACATTGAAACTAAATTGGAACTATGAGTAAGTATATGTGAGCTTTTATTATGTCTCAATGTAGATGAAGCAGAAATATAGAAGTCTGGGCATTCGTTTTTCAGAGTGATATTTTTCATGAAACTTTGCACCTCACTCTATTTCGCACCCATTTCATTGATCTTATCAGTCCTTTGAAAATAGATACATCCTCCCTTCCTTCGTTTATCTCTGAAGTGCATGTTTTCTCCATCTGTTGCTACTTATTATGAACCTGTTTCGATTCTTCAATGTAATTGGCTGAAGTGATTGTGTTGTAGATCGAGAGTCGATGGGGGACGTGTCCAAATTCCGCCGTTTAGTAGAACGCCATGATCTAAGACTGAATATCTTTGGATTCTTCCCTGCAGATTTGACATTGTTTTCTACAATAGCTATGACAACTGTTTCATATTCCATTGTATTCGTTCAGTGGCTGTGGATGTAATGTAATGTATCGTAATGCAATATTTAATTGCATAATGGATCATCAATCATTATTGTTTACTCGGAAAATGTTGGTTTTTTTAGCATGTCACCTCTCACTGAGATTTTACTCTACAGGTTTTAAAACGTATCCGTCTCTTCGTCCGCACTAATAGTGGTGTGATATGTTGTGTATTTTGTTGTTTGCATGTTGGTGTAGCGATCACATTTGCTATTAATCATGTCGAAGGGTGATATTTTAAGAAGATGTGTGTGAATAGTGTTATGGTAGTGAAGTATAGTGTTACTTGCGTATCCAGGGAACGAGATACTTATGTTTTGAAATGTAGACTAAATCTCAGTGAGTAGTTATATACTAACACAACTAAAAAGCTGTTAAAATGTCTGACCACAAAACTAATGCTTTAAATATTAAAATATATTATTTAGGCGGTTTGTGTAACAATTCAAATTGTAAAATTGTATTTAAAATTAAGTTATTTTAATAGATTATTTTTAATGTTTTGATCAAAATTGTTTTACGTTCTGTTTATCAAGGCATTACAAAAATTTATTATGCTTTGACCATAGACAAATTTAGTAATTAGTAAAGCAAATCACAATAAAAACTATTCTGTAAATTATACATATATTTGACATTCCATCATTAATGAGGGTACTCTAAGTTAAGTTAAAATATGTGATGCTAATGGATTGTATCGTCTAGGTACAATATTATTATAATATACAATATATACATGTAAATATGTCTGTATTGATTAAAGAATTTGGTTTATTGAATGGATATGAATTATTTTACACCTTGTAGAAAAATTAATTAACGAATCAATGAATGTTTACAATGTTTATAATGTTTGTAATCAATGAATACAGGAGAATGATCTGATGAAAAAAGTGGTAAGAGATTTTATGCAAATATTGTATTTAAATATCTTTGATTTTACAGTAGAGTCTCGATTAACCGACTTAAACAGGCTACAGCAAGTTCGGATAAGCGAAACGGCCGGATAACATGGAAAATGATAAAAACAACATTAAAAATGTGTTAATTTTATTTGAACATCGAAAACTTTTCAAATATGTAGGTACATGTAACATTACTGAATGTAACGAACTAAAACATCAAAATGCACTTACGGCAAAGTAATAAAACATGTTTTACAGTAGGTACATACTCACATACAATGCAATGAACTATGAAACTAAATTTAAGCTTGGGTAGAAAGGGTGGGATAACTCGGAAAGTTGGATAACCGAAGGTCGGATAACCGAGACTCTACTGTACTTCATTTTACTTTTAGTATCCATATTGTTATTTTGTTAAATTATTTTTATGTTTGAATTTTTTTCGTTTTCATTTTTGTATTCGAAAAATGCATATAAAAACCTTAGAGGCTTGCACTCTTTACCTCAAGGTACAAAGATAAATCCATAAATAAAGGTTCTTCCAAATTGGAATAATTTTATTTTTATTTCTTGTAGACCTGGATTGGTCATTCAAAATGCTATAGTTGCTCGGAAAAAATATCGGATTTAAAATACTCTGAAGCGTATTAAGTTTATTTGGAGTGTGAATACTCAACCTCTGTAGTGCAGTGGAAAGCACATTTGACTACCATGCTGGAGGTCTCGGGTTTGATTCCCAGGGAGGTTAAAATTTGTATAAGTGATTTTCACCATCATTTATTTAACATTACCCCGGACTGATACAAGGAGGGCAGGATGGTCACCCTGTCTTAATGCAATTGACAATCAAGGTAACACTGCGACAATACAATGCAATGCCATATGCATCATTGAGTGAGGATAAGGGTTAGAACAAGAAAACATAATAAAAAAATAAGATTCTCTTCGTAAGTAATGGGTTATTTAAAATCCGTGGTAACAGTAAAGATGCAATGATGGCTACAAGTTTTGCGATGCTGACTCTTACATTTTAAACAAATAATGGTGATATCATAAATTATTTGTTTTTCGTGCAATATCAAAACAATTAATAAAAAAATTAAGTTTTTAAAGTGAAAATCCGTCCCTCCTAATGATTTTTATAATATGTGTGTAATTTTTTTTTATAATGTATTTATTTTAATATATATGCATTTATTTATTCATTAAGGCACTAATAATATTGATGATGCAATATTTGAGTATCGAGCTGCCTCTCTAATGGTAGGGACTGACCGGAGCATTTCATTGTAACGTAACGTCGTAACATCGCTCGCGGCGAGCATCAGCGAGCATCCGAAACTATGGATGGAGCGCTCGGCTCGCTGTACTGACTATACAAATGCTCGCATCGTAATGTGTTACGTTATGACGAAATGGCTCTGATCAGTCTCTGCCATAATATGTGTACTGCTCGTGCTTAGGGAGGGGGTTTGCTTTACAAAATACATATATGTAAAGTGAAGTTATAATTATAATTTATCTGGTAAAACAGCAAGTAGACTAAAAATTATTTCATGCTTCAAATTTTTAAAAGAGAAGCAGTAATATGCATTTCACCATATATTTTAAAATTTGTAATGATAAAACCATGATAGCAATATTGCTATATATTCATGTGAATATTAAATTACTGGAAAAAAATAATTGCCGGCTCTAGGACACAATCTTAGATCCTTCCAATTTCAGGTCAGGTTTCTATGTACATAAATGTACATAATAATTTATAAACCACTTACTTATGGTTATGTTTTGTAAAAGAAAAAAATACAAAACATAAACCATAAGTAAGTGATTCAAAATAATGTATTTATTCTCCTTCAATAAAATGATATTTATTTAATGAATTAACATGAGCACTTCTATAAGTAATAAGGGGAAGTGTTGACCTTATTTTTAATGTCAGAAAATTATTAAATATTCACATATAGTGATGTAATGTTAATTTGATTATATAAATAAGTATGTTTGGCAAAGGGTTTTCAATTGACTCCTAGATGTTATAGCTTCAGCATTATTAGTACTGAATATAAAATGCTACTGGATAAAATCACATATGGCGTAATATTTTTTATGGATGCATTTTTCTGGAGCTTTGGATTCTCCACAGTCAAATATGAACACAATAATGTGCATCTTAGAAGTCCGCGACAGTTTTACACAATATCGGTGATTTTTTTCTGTGCAATTTCCAAATTAGTATACACTTTGAAATGGAGCTCCGTACAAATAATAGAGCTTAAAACCTTTGTGAGTTTTTCTATGAAATGGTCAGAAACATTATGTGCAATAACGTGCCTCGTATCTGATTCTTTCATTTATTCCAACTTCAAATTAATTTACCATAAAAACTTACTCTTTATTGATAAATTTCTTCAAATGAAAATCGAACAATATTCGTATAAGAGATTGGAATTTGCCATTTTCTTCATAATCTACATAGCTGGAAGTATTTATATTAATATTATGGATGGTATCTTGTGGAAAAAGGGATTTTATCAATTAACTATAATGATAAATATGTGTATTATTGATATATTTCTTTTGCAATTCTATTTTGATACTTCTTTGCTATACTGCAGATTGCAGGTGATAAATTATTTTTTGTACATTAAACACGCCGCCATTCAAGAATCTCATGATGTGGATTTGAGACATACATCTTTGTACTTATCATCATGGCACGACGAAACACGTACCGGACAGGATGTAGAATTATCAAAGATTCTGCAGGCATACAAAATAGCGGTGGAAAACTTAAATATTTTAAGGAAATGCTGCAGCGGCCCGGTAAAATAAACTATTGTAATTTATTAGATGATTTCTTCTTTTATATTATATAATACACAAAATACAGTTTGTTTATCTCCCGCACTAAGCGGGTCTTACTTTACATACATATATCAGTAATCATATAAAGTTAATAATATAATAAAGACAAATCTGAATTGGTTTTTACACAATAAGAACATTTTAATTGATTTTACAAAATTTTCCAGTTATTACATTCCTATGGATTGTCATTTCTCTCCTTCATGATAATTATGGGCAATTTTGTAAAGCAAGATCTCTTAAAAACAGTAAGTACATTTTTACAAGGCACTTTTTTTATAAAACCACAAACTTTGTGACCAACTTTATAATTTTTGTGCAATTAACTTTTCACATTTTTTACAGAAAAATTAGGAACATTAAAAAATAACATGAATATAATAACCAAAATTATTTTATAGGGCATTTTTGGCGTACTGTCAGTCATACTTTGGTTTGGACACCATACAGTTTATATTGGTCTGAGTTGCCTGGCTGTGGAGGCTCTGGTTGCCGAGTCATCTAGAACCCTTGAAATGTTGGGGAAACTCTACATTTTGAAAAGTAAAGTGTAAAATTATTGAAATTATCACCTAATAGTAAATTGTAGTTACTTCCGTAGTGTAGTGCTTAGCGTGTTTGGCTTTCGCGCTGGAGGCTCCTGGTTGAATTCCCGGGGTCCCTAAATAATTATTAGTAGTTTTTAACTCTATGGTTTATTAAACATCATCCAGGACTGGTACTTAAAGCCAGGACCGAACAGTAATTAATGATTAAGATAACGCTGCGCCGATACATTTCACAGTGCCCCATGCACCATTGCAGGGTTAAAAGGAAGATTTTTTTTTCAAAATATTAAATCTTACGTTATTCATCAATTGCTTTGAAATTTTACCACAACGCTGTATTGGAATACACGCGTGTTTATTGTATGCTCGTTTCATTCTTTTCCATTTAACCAGACTGAACCACAGCTATGCGTGGCCAGGTACAGCTAGTAATAAATTTATTTATTTTTAGAAGTTTTAGAAGGAAAAAATAAGGAATTAGTTATTTTCTATGTTTTGCCGGGAAAGACTTGACATGGACATTTAAAAGTATAATTTCATTTATTAACATTGTTGTATTACAGGAAGGGACGGAATGGAGAATTTGTCAAAATTCCACAATTTAGTGAAACGCAACGACCTACGGCTAATTATCTACAGACTCTTCCCGGCAGACTTGACCTTGTTTTCTACTATAACTGTGTTAACTGTTTCATATTCCATTATATTTGTTCAATTGGGTATGGATATAAAATAAATGTTCTCCAGCAACGTCATTAAATAAAACACTTTTCGACAATCAAAATTTATTATTGATTTGTGGCTATGATTTGTCAATATAATCAAGATATGGAACATTAATTTACACGGATATAAATAACTCGGGTTATGAACTTGATTTGTTTGGTAAATCTGTATGTAACTCCAAACAAATTACCTCAAAAGGGAAAATGTCAAATGGATTAACGCAGACTTCAGAAAAATGATTATCATAACAACACTTTGTGATGAAAATTCAATTCATAAATTGTAACCCTAAAATTCTATCAACAAATTTAAACCATAAAATTAGGAAGTATAACAGCAACATGCACACTTTCATTAGTGAAAATCAACCATTTATATGAATAAAATATTATTAATAAAAAATCCCTACCAATCTGGCTGTTAATTTATATATTAAATATTAAAATCAAACACCAATTTTTAGGGTCTACTAAACTGTGTTGAATTATTAAAAACAATAAAAAATTCAATTTGTGATAATGGTTTTGCCATTTTTAAACTACTGACTGTTATTAATTCATTACATGCGGGTGCATCTCAGACTGATACCCAAAATGCAGAGCTGATCACCTTGCCTTCAACTAATCAACACTGCATCGATTCGATACAGTGCCCTATGCACCATTGGGTGCTGATAAGGGTAAAAATAATATGTTTTCTTTGTACAAATGTAATTTTGTTTACTTAATAGAGACATGTACTCTTGTGTAAGTGATGGATTAATTAATTACGGAATTTAACAATATATTTATTCCACTCATTTGAAATCATTAAATATTCATATTAATAATTCTCGAGGACTCATTTCATCATGTTATAATTTGAATAAAGGAGGTGCGCAATTAACTTGAGTTTTGAATGTCAAAGCTATTTTGGACATTACCGATAGAGTATTTTGGACATTACTGAATTTTAAAATGTTATCAAATAAAATTACAAATGCTATAATATTGTTCATGCAGGCGTTTTTCTGGAGTTTAGGATTCTCCACAGTCAAATATGAACAGAACAATGTGTATCTAAGGGGGCCAAGGCGGTTTTACACAATACTCGTGATTCTGTTTTGTGTGATTTTCAGATTCGAACTATTACTGCAAGGGATAACCGGGAGCGATTTTAAAATAATAGGACTAAAGACTCTTATGTATTCTGTAATGAAATCATTAGAGACATTGTCTGCGATTGCGTGTCTCATATTTGATTCCTTCATTTATTCCAAGCTCAAATTAGATTACCACAAAAATTTACTAATGATCGATAAAATGCTTCATATAAAAGTGGAAAAATATTGTAATACACAACTGATATTTGCTATTCTTTATGTTTTCTACGTAATTGGATGTATTTATCACAATACTATGGATGGCATTCTATGGAAGAAGGGTATATTCCAATTTTCCTTGATGGTTAAAATGACCATTATAGACTTATTTCTTATTCAGTTTTGTGTTGATATTTGTCTCCTTTACTGCAGGCTGCAGATGATCAATTATAATTTAAGAGCTATGTGTATCACTTTAGAAAAAACTTCCCGAAATGTAGATCTGGGACGTACATCTTTGTACCTGTCATCGTGGTATGGAGAAGAGTCCACTGAAAATGGAGTGGATGTTTTGACGCTTATTAGCGCATACAAAAAAGTTGTGGAGACATTACTTATTTTAAGGACACGAGTCAGCGGACCGGTAGTATTTATTTGGAATTTTCTTGTGATATATTTCTTTTTAATTTACCTCTTTTAGTATGTATGGCAAAGCATATTTATTGAAGTATTCTCTTCTTCTTCTTTTTAATGGCTTTTCACCCATCTTGGGTGTTATAGCCAGTGTCGAGTTATTTGAAGTATGGATTAAAATGCTGCATTTGTGTTTATAACTGAAATGCTGTCAGATTTATTGAAAAAAAAGGCTTTTCAGAAATCCAGTTTCTTGAAGTTTTAGTAGAATTATTTCACCGAGTTCATAATTCAGTTTTCCCTAAAATATCAATTTATTTTGGTTAAAAATAACCAAAACTAGTTATATCATGTAAATTGATTGTATGTTTTTTGAAAAAAAGATTCAGTGAATTTTCGTTTAATAATGAAAGTTTTCAAAAACTAATAAAAAAAACTCATTTCTTAGATACAGTTTAGTTTCCAAGAACTCACTCCACAGATACAGTTGTTTGCAGAGCTCACTCCTCAGATATAGTTTACTTTACAAGAACTCGCTCAGATACAATTTACTTTGCAGAACTCACTACTCAGATATAGTTTAGTTTGTAAAAACTGACTCAGGTACACTTTAGTTTACAGAATCCATTCCTCAGATAGTTTAGTTTGCAAGACCTTACCAGTCAAGAGATAAAAAACGTATAAATTCTTAAGCCTTGGTATGTCTTACTTTTCACTTAAGTATTATCCCTCCACATTCTCTGATACTTTTTAAATATTAAAGTACATATTTTTTTTGACACACTAGTATTTGGACAAACTCAAAATGTTGTAATTAAAGTACATCACAATTATTTATTAGTATATTTTATGTACTAATGTTTTTTTTTTTTTGCATTTTTTTTAGATGCTAATTGGCTATGTTTTATCATTTTTCTCCTTTGTGATTATTGTGGGCGTGTTTATAAGTCAACGTGTGGTTACCGTAAGTATCTGCCAATTTTTTCAAGGAACTACATTTGTAGTTTTATTTAAAAGTTTTTTAAAAAAAATTCCGACTACATAAAGACATGTAATAATGTATGTTTATATATTTTTAGAATGTATTCCATTTACTTTCCGTCATGCTATGGTTTGGACATTATGCACTGTATATTGGCCTGAGTTGTCTGGCTGTGGAGGCGTTGGTTGCAGAATCATCTAGAACTCTCGAAATGTTAGGAAAACTTTACATTTTGCGAGGTAAACATTTTACTTTGAATAGTTACAGAAACCTCTTCGCTTTTTAGACTAATAATTAGTTGTAAATTTAGTCTTCAAAATAGGGATGAGGATTTTCATGAAATTGAGTATAGCTGATTCTCTTGAGCGCTATTTCCTCCATAGCATTTGTTGACAACTGACAAATGGCTTTAGTCAAGTCACAACTAGATAGAAATTATAAAATAATAATCCGGTATATCGGTATATTGACTAATGTTGTTATATTGCAGACAAGGAGTCGGTGGAGGATTTGTCCATATTCCGTTACTTAGTGAAACGCAACGATCTGAGATTAAGTATATACGGATTCTTTCCGGCAGATTTGACGCTGTTGTCTACAATAACTGTGACTACCGCTTCATATTCAATTATATTTGTTCAATTGACCGTACCTGTAAATGCAAACTAAATATGTAGCAATACTTAATGATAAAATAAAACACATAAACTTTAACCATCATCAATTTATTAGTTGGTTTGTGACAATTTAGATTTACTATTTGATAAATAATCGAGAAACGGAATATTGTTTTACACGGGTATACACATATAGACAACAAAATTGGTACGAAAATATTTTTCATAATTTCAAAGCTATTGTTTATTTTATTTAAATTCTCGAACTAAATGTTGCACGACAGATTTCCATTATAATATAAACATTCAAATTTGACACTTTAATATAAAGAGAGATATTAATACATTTTTGGAATTAAATGGTCACATTATATTCATAATAATATATTGGTTCTGAAAGATCAATAATTATCATCATGGTTCCGAAGGATCGATAATTCTTCCATCCAACAATCGAAGAACACTTCATTTCCTGACATAATTCAATAATTTTTTCAAATTCATAGGTATTCAGAAAATAAAACACATTCTGAAGACTTAAATTACAAAATACACTTACTATCTTTGGGTGGTACCAATTTGATTATTACTAATGTTTAAAATATATTTAACTTTCACATAATGATTTTGGGGAATTAATTTTATTTCCTGTATGAATCAGCGCGCGTTCCATCAGAGAACTTTATCCATTATAATTTGATTATTGGAATAGCGGGAGTTCCTGCCGATTCTCAGAGACAAATGATCGGGTTAACAATAAGTGAGGTTATGTGATGAATCGGTTTACTCAAAATACGCACTCCCAATAATAAGTTTTTACATATATTACATTGACAAATGATCGCGCACACATACATACATGTCTTCCTTGCCTATAAAATGATAAGGAATAGAAAAGTACATACTAGAGCCCTCGGTATGTACAAGTCTGAAGGGGTAGTGTGCACTTTAGGGTATGTACAGGGAACCTATAGACAACAAGTCCGTGCCGACCCGACACTAGTAGCGGTAGCAGCAGCAGCGGCAGCAGTCCGTCCGCTCACTTCGTACCATTCCCGATACGGAGCTCGACAAGACTGCACGTAGACAAGGGAATACACTGCGTATACTGTGTGCGGAGTAAAGGACTTTTAGATGAAACAACATTTAAAGCTACGTATTCACCAGTAACCATTTGTTAACAAACCTATCTAGCAATAGCATATGTTCCGTGCCCCCGCTTTTCAACTCAATGAGCAAATATCCCGAGGATACTGTGAAAACTAACCTAGTCAACATTTTTTATAAAAAAAGGTTAACGTGACTCGACTATTTAAATTCTGAAACACGGTTTCAAGTCCAGAAAAAAGTTATAAATCAAACTAAAATATTAGAGCAATATCATATTTCAATTTGAAAAACAAATTGATAGTTTTCAGAGGATTGACTCGATTATCTATGTTAAATGGGGTGAATTGAACAGAATGGGGATGGGTTAGTATGGTGAGGAATGGATGTTCACTGGTGAATACTTGGCCCAAGCTATATATATATATATATAAACATTCATGCGGGTCTTTCCTATTGTACGTACTTACTCGGTAATGAATACACTTATTGTTATGTATTTACAAAACTGTTTAGTAAAAGAATTTATAAGATAAATAATTTAACATGATAGACGAATATAATCACAAAGGTATGAAATATTTGCATATTGACGTGATGCGACGTACGCGTACAGCATACGTGCGTTATGTACTTGTACCCTAGTTATCAGCTAGTGGCTATAACTCCACCCTTCACTTTCAGTCTCTTTAACATGGATTCCATCCAAGTGTCAATTCTTGTCATACAAACATATTACATCTTGTGTAACAGCGCGATGTTCCTTCACCCGACGTTACACCGCTTCTGGGTGAGGAGTGGCGTGCGGCCAGAACGCAAGTTACAAACATATAGTCGGGGAGCGTCTCCCGGTACACTACTCGTAATGACCGACCAAATACTTTTGCCAGTAAATGGACAATCGTAATATATAATAAATTGGCTTTGGAATGTAAGTCAATTTTAACCGTTTCGCAAACAACCTCTGAAAAGGCGCTCTGATCGCTTCCTTTAGGAGCTTTTTGTCTATAGTGATGCCGCGTGATTTTGGAAATAAGATTTAAATAGAAAAATACTATACACCATGCGAGAGGAAATACATCCACTCCCCATTCACAGTGAGCGGGCGAGTGTTACCGCATCCGATAAACGGAGAGTGCTCATACTTCCCGACTGTCTCAGTTCATCCGAATGATACAATAAAACAATATGATACACAGATTACTTAATCCACGATACGCATTCTCGGGCCTCACCATTATTACAGGGATACTGGCGCCGTGGAGAGAATGGGTCCTTAAACATATTACATATCCCTAGAGTTGCGCAGAATTAGTATAAAAAAATATTCATCTGTCGCTATCCGCCTCGCGCAATACTGATCGCTCCGGGCCGCCGGGCCACCGGGAATGCATGGGACGACTACTCGGTGCCCGCGGGCCGCCTCCTGAGAATGTTTGCCATATATACACACGAGCCCGCTCCGAGCGGAGAGCGCACCACCTAGAAGAGGGAAGGAGAGGGTGGCGGGCGCGCCTAGGTGGACAGGTACAGGCGGTGGTAGTCGTTGGCCCCGAAGGCGGCGTTGCACTTGGGGCACTTGCGCTGCCGGGTCTCGTAGCGCGTCTTCAGGCAGTCCCAGCAGAACACGTGGAAGCACTTGGACAGCACGGCGTCCTTCCGTTTCACCTTGCAGGAGGGGCACGTGAGGGTCTCCTTGTACTCCCGGATCTCCTCTAGCAGCACCTCGTCCATGCTGCTGCCCGCCAGCTCCATTTTCTTCATGCGCTCCGCCTTCCGCCGCAGCACGGCCAGCTCCTCCTGCAAACCGCAATACACGCTATTGTCAGAAGGTCGGCCCGACTACTCCACCCGAACAATACCGGCCCGATAAGTCCGCAAGTAACTTACGTGAAGTCTTTTGGTTTTGTACGCTTCCGCTTCTAGCGCGCTAGTTTTCTCAGCCACAACTTGTTGCGCTTCCTTCATCTGCGCGTGGTATTTCTCTGCCGACACAATATAAAAATATTACAAACTAGTTTATAAACCCCATTTGAAACAATGTTATATTATCGCATAGAGTTTCTTGAAATTTCAGACAGTAAAAGCTCTGTTGAACCTATGGTTGCCTTCAAGCTAAGAAAAGTAAGCCCTTCAAGAGAGCAGAAGTAGGCACAATTCACTTTTATTTATTTTTTTATATCCGATTTATGAATTTACATTTTGATTTCATTTTGTGCGTTTTTTAGTCCAGCATTTATTTTATTTTATTATGAGTTTAAGTATTAAATTGAAATAATTAATTGCGTTTATTTTAAACGCAATTAATTATTTCACATTCTATTGTATGTAGTATCTACATGACAATATTAAAACAAAACCGAGGAGGTAGTGCAACATTATCACCACCAGTCGAGATGTTTAAACGAGAATACTAGAAACTTGTGGTATGAGAGAATATGACGGTAGCGGAGGAGACAGTGTACCCAAGTGCAGCTTGAGGTCGGCGGCGGACTGCGCCGACTCGATGGCCTTCCTCTTGTGCATCTCCATGCCCTGCTGCCGGAGCACCAGCTCCTTCTCCACGGCCGTCAGCGTGTTCTGCAGCAGCCGCTCCTTCTCCTCCAGCTTGCGCGTCACCAGGTTCATGGACTCGATCTGCTGGTCCCGCGTCACCACCTGCGCCACACACAAGGCAATCTGTAGTATCTATTACTTGGAGACTGCACTATAATCTCCGTAGGGTAGCGGTAAGTGCATTTGTCTAAGGAGACAAAATATGTAAATATATAGTGAAACCCCTATTTTAAGTTTGTAAGGGTCTGAAAAAAATAAACTTAAATGAAGGGAAAATGTAAATGCAGGGTATTGAAGAAAATAAACATTTTAATTTTATTTATTTTTTGTGAAAATCATGTAGATGAGATTTTTTGCATACAAAAACCTAAATGGAGAGAATGTATTAATATTAGGGGGTAGTGAAAAAACAAACATTTTAAACTTCATTTCTGTAAAAATTGTAACAGAAAGTAAAAACTGCGTGTAAACGATGATTGCGCAGTGTCAAATAAAAAGGAGCATTACAGATCATGTCGAAAATCGAATGACATCCTATTTACGGGTAGTAAATATATGAAAATATATCGGGACTGAAATAATTACATAAAATTGTATGTAATAAATGTTAGATTTGGGAAAGTAAAATTCGGATTTCACTGTATGTATATGATTTTGCACTTTAATATAATGCGAGAATGGTAACCTGACGTGCAGAACTGAACACCTTGACTTCATGTAACGACCAAGATAACATTGTGATGACACAATTCATTGCCCAATGTATTACAAAATAAGGGTTAGAATAAGATCTGATATTTAACGCTATGCTTGTTGATCAGGTGATATAATATGAGTCTTCTTTGTCTGACCTTGTCAGCACCTATATGATGCTAATGGCACTGCTACAACTAGGAGTGAGATATATTCGAGTGGAGTAGCTCAGGATGAAGCCGTATGGAAAAGGAAATGGGTGAGAAATGGTAGATAGAAAAGGGAGAATAGCGGCAATGGTTATGGGGTTTGCATATCTCTACTCGTACAAGTTTCTTCAGGATTATATAGATTAGATTTACAGTGATAGTGGTATACCTGTTCCTGTAATTGTTCCTTCTCTTCGCGCAGCAGCTTGTGCAAGGAGTTGGCCTTTATGCGGTCCGTCATGAGCTTGAAGTTGGCGTCGTCCTTCTCCCGCAGCTGCTGTATCAGGCGCGAGTTCTGCTCCTGCATATCCTCGAACGCCTGACCCGTCACCTCCATCTCGTTCAGCAGGGCTTCTTCCTCCTGTCGCGGGAATATTTCATCAAACATCACAAATACCCACACCTCGGAGAACCGTGACTACTTATTGTGAACCTGAACCAACTGGCTGATAACATTTAGATATAATCAAATGTGCCCGAATCTTTTTTCACAAATGCTGGATTTTTTATTAACATATTTCGGACAGGTGTTTTTTACGCCTGCGGACGGCTGACGGGATTTGATAATTGTGTGCATATAGTTAAGACCTTAACAAAGAGATTGGTACATAATATTCATATAACAATATTGAAGATGCAATAACTTTTTTTCTGGCTTTCAAATGAGGCCAAATTACACAAATTATATATTTTTTTAAATCAGGCGTGAAAAGACATGTGACATCTCTGGTGCCTGGCGAATAAATTCTGTGTTTGCAAATATCCCCTTAAACAAGATTGAATGACAGCAAAACGCAATCAGTAAAGATTTTACGTGGTATTACACAAAGTGAATAATGAATGATAAGGAGTGTGTTATATTAACGATGCTTTTAACATATTGTTGTCAACCCCGACCCTAATTATACTCAGACAGTCTGCTGCCTGACCTTCAGTATACTAATCACAAGTAACCGCAAACCCAATTCCCATCTGTACAATGTTTGCAGGCATCTCTCGCCCTTTACCAAAAGTAAGCAAATGGAACGCTTATAAGTGTCTCCTGCTCTCCAATAGTATGTAAAAGAAGCTTTCAAGCGTTTCCCGCAAACAATACTTTTAATATACAAAATAAAGAATGTACTCACGTGTGAGCCGACAAACGGTCGGTTATAGTGTCCCGGTGGCCACGAGCCGTCGGGGGGTTTCTGTAATGAGATCTGTTTCTGCAGTTCGTACTTCTGCTCCTCCAACTGCTTTATCTTTCTGATGGCGTCCTCGTCCGCCAGCTTCCGCCTCTCTTCTCGCTTACTCTCCTGCATAGGGATGAAACATGTCCATTATAATAACGCACCCAAATGGTGCAAAGGGCGCTTCAGGTCTGGGAGAGAAGTGGAATACATTCGACAAGCGTAAAGGAAGTATAGCGGTATATATATAAGGACCCTCGGTCCATTTAATTATCGCAGTAATTTGAAAATGCCATAACAAGGCAAAACAATTGTCACAAATTTTATATTCTCAAGATTATTGACATTTAAAGCATTTACTTTGCGATTAGTCATATTGAGTTTTATATTTTTTTACAAAAATGCTAGTCATATTTGTATATAACTCTGGCACTGACATGTGCATGTCAGACCTCGGCTCTTAATGCATGTTTGTTCTGCAAGCCTAGTGCACGTTGGTCCTCGGCTCGACCAAAATCGCATGTGATAAACATTTTGTATAGTTGTAAGTGTGTGAATAGTGCTATGGTGGTGACGGGTAGTATTGTTTGCATGCTGTTGTAGTGATTGTCCTGACGGAGAGAAAGGTACGTCTCGAAACCGGTAGACATAAAAATCTCGGTGAGTGGTTATTTACAAATTTAATTTTTATGTGTTTTTAATAATAAAAAAACAATTTAGTAGACCCTAAAAATCAGCATTTGATTTAAATATTTAATTAAAATGGAATTCTACGAAATTAAACGCCATATCTATAAATAAGTAGAGCAGTATTGCCATATATGGCAAAGGGATAGCAGTGATGGGTAACACTCGTAGCTTATGGCACTCTGACAGTGCTAATGCTTACGAGTCCATCGAGTTTAAACTAACTCGACACATTCACCATTCTTCGAGTCTTCTATACCGCATGTCTGTCACGCAACTCCCATCACTGGGAATGCAACTACCGGTAGATATCGTACGACTATAGACGAGAAAACAGACCTGTATTCTCTTCAACTGCTGCTTGAGATCTTCAATCTCCAGCTTGGCCTTCTTCTCGGCAGCCATCAGCTGGACCTTGTCCCTCTGCTCCTTGCTCACTCCCTTGTACATGTCCAGGAGGAGTTTCATCTCTTTCTGCTCGTTACCCGCTTTCCTGCAAACGGATACATTGTTTATACCATAGTAAGCGTTCTTCACCTAACCGCTTAACAATCTCGCAAAACGTCAAAATAAACATTGTCAGGGTGAGCAACTTTTTAAATATGAAACAGCATTGTGCATCAACCTCTTTCAAACAATACTCAACCTGTGAACTTAACTTACCCTTAGTTTCATACTTATTTACTTTACTTAAATAAGTAAAGTCCCTATTAAGCAAATCCCTATTAAGCAAATCCCTACTAAGCAAATGCTTGGTAGGGATTTTATTCATTGATAAGAAAGTAACGTATCCATGAGAAAAGTACTTATTGCATATGCATCTCCTTTAAAAGTATGATCAAGTCAGGTTTGCATGTCGTTATTTAAAATTATAAGCAAGATTCTAGTTTCCCATAAACAAGAGGACTTCTCAGTTTGCTTTCAATAAGGTCCATGCTTAAAAAAAGACTGTTCGCACAAATATACAGAGTTTTCCTGCGGATATTAGTGCCAAAGATGCACTTGCGAGGTCAAAGAGCCGCATGTGGCTCCGGGGCCACACTTTGCCCTAATACATTTTTACTTTTTTCTTTATTTTAATTTTTTTTGCATTATACAAACATCACATAAATTCAAATACAAATATATATATATATATATATATATATATATATATATATATATATATATATATATATATATATATATATATATATATATATATATAAAATACAAAAAAAGATCCCACAAAGGCATGGCCTGTGTGTGGGGTATACAGTATAATTTAGGTCATAGTAAAGGATACTGGTAAGAATACAACAGGTATTATAAGTAGAACTAGAATAATAGTGTTAATATAAAATACAAAAATACTTGACTATCAGAAAAAAAAAAGTTTTTTTTAATTTTTTTTTTTTAATAAAATTAAAAACTTAAAAACATAAAAAAGATGAAAAAGTAAAAAGTTAGCAAGCATGTACTACATGAGTGAAACGTCTACAAGAAAAAGGAGCTTAAATCTGTCTCTTCAATAAACAATCTAAGCAAAATTTTAAAGTATGTCACAAAGGTCATTGCAAGGTAGATATGTTGTTAGACAAGTAAGCCTACTTGAGTTGTTGCTTCAGTTCTTTGATGATCTCAATCTCCTGCGCCTTCGTGAGTCGCCCGTGCTCGGGCCGCTCCTTGTCCTTGGGTTTAGCGTTGGTCTTGTTATTGGCGGCCGCCTCGCCCTTCGGCCCGTCTAGTGCGTTGGGTGCCCCCACGATGCCCTGTTTCGAGTCCACGTATTCTTCGTTCTGCAACAACAAACGACAATTGTAACTATTAACCCCTCACTTTAAAAGTTACGTAAAAAGGTAGAACCGTCGAGGCTGTTACAGCTGCCCAAGACAAGGACAAATACTCTCAAGTAATAGTCGACATCGGGGGTACTAGACATGACACACACAGAAGAAGAAAAAGGTTAAATTGACAAAACAAAATGTTGAATGCTTGATAAAAGAATTACATTTTTCACTCGGAGTTTCAAAAGTTTTTATGAGATTTAATTGTCATCTGAAATGTAAATGTCGATGTATGGACTGGTGTCCACTAAAACACAATTGATTATATAAAAACTATTTTAATGACCGACACTGTTTTTGGTTCCGCCGACAGTGACGGAGTATAGGAAGGCAGTGTTAGGCACCCGCTAGCACTCCACTGATACTTGGCATTAGTAAGGCAAGCCGAATAACTGGTGGGACTGTTTTCTTCCTTTGCAGCACAGCAGTGTAGCATGCAGCAGAGGGAAGGAATTGAGCGAGAGTGGTGGATTAAAAAAATATATATTTTCACTGCACATAACGGTTTTTGTTTTTGTATTGTGAAGACTATTATTTATTGTCCGCCTCCACAGTGTAATGGTCAGCACACTCGGCTACCGTACTAGAGGTCCCGGGTTCGATTCCCAGGGGGGGGTTCATATAAATAAGTGGTTTTTTTTCACTCTAATATTCATTCAATATTACCCTGGACTGGTACCTGAAGCGAAGATTGATCACCTTTCTTTCATGTGTCTAACGATCAACATAACACTGCGTTTATATTATTCAGTGCTCTATGCACCATCGGGTGCGGATAAGCGTTTAAATTTTGAATTATTCATTTTTTAAGTAACATTTTGTTAAAAATAAAGAATCTTTAACATTTTTCCATTTCGTTGCTGACACAAACATCACTAGAACGGGACTTCCGTAATTTTGTTAAGCATGCGCAGAAGCATTACCTCGTGAATATCATTTTCCTCCTTCTTGATGTGTGCGGTGTCGGTGGGGGGCGGGGGCGCGGGCGGGCCCCCCGCGCCGCCCTCGGTGCTGCCCGGCCCCGAGCCCCCCAGCACCACCTCCTTCTTCTCCTCCTTGATGGGGCAGGCGGCCCCGCTGCTGGTGCTGTTCACCCCTGCATTCAAGTCTTCTATCTCCTTCTTCAACTGTCAAAATACAACATTTACAGTGAGACGAGATAAACATGACAAGAATCACGCTTTACATATGAGTAGTCCACTTGCAAACCACATTATGTTAAGGTGGGGACTGACCGGAGTCATTTCGTCGTAACGTAACACGTTATGATGCGAGCAATTGTATAGTCAGCATAGCGTTCCGAGTGCTCCATTCGAAGTCGGATGCTTGCCGCCAATGTTATGTTGCGATGAAATGTGGAAGTCAGTCCCCACCTTTAAAAAATTTTGTCGGCCAATGGCGGCAATCAGTAGAAGATTTAAAATATTAACGTCTATGTTTAACATAATCTGCCAAAACTCGACAAGTTAGGAATAGAAAAATCAATACTCTTGCCAAAATCAACGGTTTTATTCTGAAATTCTCTCAAAAAAACTCAAATCGGTAGAAGATTTAATCTTCTACCAATTGCCGCCATTGACTGAAAAACTTAATTTTTTGACATAATGTGGTTTGCAAATAGACTACTCATAAGTAGAATGTGATAATAAGGCTTTGTTTTGGGGATGCTGGGACACAATAGTCTGGGGAAAAAAAGGATGCTTATTTAGCCACGCATTTTTCCCATCTGATCCGCAGTGTGACGCCGAACCCAGATGTACCGGAGAGGATGCATTTTCATGTTTCCAATAACTACCTCCAGTATCGGTATCGGTATTCAGTAGGTTATGCCATTTAATCATGGAAAGATACACGCTTGAACAATGTTAACAAATTATTAAATTGTTTGATTAAAATCAGTGCTCATTTGCAAATACTGTGAGAAATTTAAGAATAATTCATGGACGATATTATTCAGTTAATTGACTCTGTTACGGACAGATCGCACACCCCGTGCGGCGGCCCTGAAAAGGAATTCCAGGCGCCTGGCGGCGGGCGAGACGGTCGCCCGTCGGGCCACGGCCCGAAGAAGGGCCTCTAGGAATTTGTATGGATTTATATGGCTTCGGCACCACTTGTATAAAGAAATGTATTAGATATAAGTAAGGATGAGAAAATATGTTAAATGCGCCTAGATATTACGGATACTGTGTAGAATAAATATGATAATTACGGATATTGTATGGAATAAATATGTCTTGTAATAACTCTAATGTAATAACGAATTGTTGAACTGTTGGAACGGCACCGGTACGGTATAAAAGTGTAGCCCGTCCGGTGCCCCTTAGAGAGAGACAGAGATATGGCTGTCTCTCTCCCCCGGCTGCTGATTGGCTGTACTTTCCCACTGTCGGGCGGTACGCGATCACGGCCGGGTATATAGAGGGCGCATTTTGAGATAATAAATTAGTTCTGGTGTGACTGTTGAAACCTGTGTTTCATTTCTCCGCTCCCGCTCCTTGGACGACTCGCCGCGCCGCCAGCCTGGACCGTTTCGCCTCATTATACCGATTCACGGACCAGTTTCGGCAAGCCCTTATCAGGGCTATTGAGGTTGACTTGTCGGTCCAGTGCCCGCTCTTCCCGGCTCATACATCCAGTCACCTCCGTCCGTATCCAGCTTACTCGGTAACTCGGTACGGCGGGGCTGTCTGGAACGTCACCCCTTACAACGGTGGCAAGTTGGTAGATTCCGAGTGAAGGCCAGGCGTGTAAATTTCTGAGATTCATCGCACGTAACCCACGCCGGTTACAGACTCACTATTTGTCGTATTATACGCAAATTAAAAAGTTAATTTTCTTTGTCGTACTGGTACACTTGTATTGTGTGAATAAAATTCACTTTTAAATTTGCCTGCAAAATTATTCTGTTGCATCATTTACTCATTTATTTATTTCTTTTAAATATAAATAAAAAAATATATAGTAACTCGATTAAGAAGAGATCTTTAAAGTGGTATGGACATGTGGAGCGAATGGATAGTGAGAGAATGACTAAGAAAATATATGCGGCGAATGTGAGCGGGAGAACAGAACGAGGACGCCCAAAAAAGACTTGGCACGATCAGATCAATCAGAACCTAAAATCTGGTGATGTCAAAAGTCTGCATAATCAGAGGGCACGTCTGACTAGATGTATGGATGTGAAGGAAGTGAGGAGTGTATGTCAGGACAGAAGAGTGTGGCATGCCATTCTCTCTGCCTACCCCTGCAGAAATGGCGTGATGGTGGTCCTAGTAGTAGTAGTCGTAGTAAGGTAACTGGAGTGGCAAGCCACCGTATAGGGTCATTTCGTCGTAATGTAACACGTTACGATGCGAGCATTGGTTTAGTCAGTACAGCGAGCCGAGCGCTCCATCCATAGTTTCGGATGCTCGCCGCGAGCGATGTTACGACGTTATGTTATGACGAAATGCTCCGGTCAGTCTCCACCTTTACAATAAAATACAACTTAGTAGATTTAAAAAATCTGTTTTTGATTTAACAATACATAAATTAAAATGGAGTTCTACAAATCAAACGCCAAATCAATAAAATAAAATAAAAAATAAAAAAAATGTTGAAGCGTAAGTGAAGTACCTTGCTAATGTCGAGCGTGGAGTCCTTGTACTTGCGCTTGTAGCGGTGCGCCTCGCCCTTGAGCTGGCCGTTGTGGTTCTGCAGCGAGGTGATGAGGTGGCGCATCTCCCGGTTGATGGGGCCCGTCTGCTCGTTGGCGGCGAGGTTCTGCTCGAACTCGATCCGGAGCATCTCGTACTCCTTCTTCAGCTGCCCCAGCACGTCCTCCAGCTGGATGAGCTCCGCGCGCAGGCCCTTCTGCCGCGCCAGCTCCTCGCTCTGAGTAACATTTACAATCACACCCATTTATCCCCTATCTCGCATTACGGACAGTGGAATCCACTTGTAAAGCTAATCAGGCAACCATCAATTTTGACATTTGCAAAGATCAAACAGACAAAATTAAACAGCATATTTTTACATTTTAGGTTGTCAAAATTAGTCATTGAATGAAGCTATTTATATGTCCGCCTCCGTAGTGTAATGGTTAGCAAGCTTAGGTACCGCGCTGGACGTCCCAGGTCCGATAAAATTTATTTAATATTACCCTGTACTAGTCCCTGAAGCGCAGGAGTGGTCACCTTGCCTTCATGTAAGTAACACTGTATCAATACGACGCAGTGCTATATGCACCATTGGTTGTGGATACGGCAAGACAAACTGCTATTTTCTCTACATCTATTGGTCAATCAAAGCGGCATATTTTTAACTTAATATTTACCCGCTACAGGGCAGAAAGTGTTGTTTTTGCATTTTGAAGAAAAGGTATTGTTTAATTATTTTTTTAAATATACTAAATATTTTTCAAATGGAGAAAGAACATTCAGTTTTTACCTAAAAAGATCTGTTGCACAGTAAAAAGTTCAATAAGTGGCTTTTTAAACTTTAAACATGTTCTCCTGAAAAATCATGTTATTTGATTTGTGACGTTCTTGAAAGGAGTGAGCGAAATATTGTAGCAATATCACTTTGATTCTAATTATTGTTTCGATAATAGTATGATCAATCAGACATTAGCATGGTACAAATATTTAGTTTGGATTTTTATTTCATTATATAGACTAACTACCAAAGAACGCACGAAATTGGTTTGTTAAAAAAAAAATAGCGCTCAAACCATTTTGGTAACCTATTATACATTGTAATAATACAATTTTTGATAATTTTATATTCGCTTAAAATAAAATAAAATGCTATTTGTCTATCCTGGACATTAAATGTTTTATATTCACAATTGTTTACCCCTTACCTACCGATATCGTATCATTAATGGTAATTAATGAGCAAAAGATATGCTTTTCTATTTGATATTTGGAAATGAATATAATTCATATAATAAGTCAGAATGTGTCGCAACTCACCTCCATAAGTTCGATTTGTCTCTGGTGCTGGTTTTTGCTGTTCTGCAGTTGCGCTCTCGTCTCGTCCAGCGCCGTTTTCATCTGCATGGACTCGTTATACAGAACCGAGAACTGGCTCTGCAGACACTTGTACTCTGTCGTTTCCACTATCACAGATTCGGGCAGCTGGCGGATCTAAACATTCAGGAAATAAAGCATTCATTCACTTTGTACTATGCCACAGGAATCATCTCAAGAAGGTCAGACGTTCAAGAAATACCTCCTTAATTTAAAAAAAATAATAATAAAAACCTCAATAAATAGATTATCTGCATTGTTAGCCAACAAAACTAGGTACCGTAATTTACTGACTGTAAAATGCACTTTTTTCTTTAAAAATTTGCCTCCAACATTCAAGTGCGCCTTATATGTCTTTAACGTCCAGTATTTGATTTAAAATTCTCGCCAATTTTAATAATGGCCATATAATTGATGCTGCGGGAAACCATTCTCTACCTGGCAACATTGTAGAGATTTGCTTAGATTATTTATAGAAGATACAGATTTAAGCTCCTTTTTCTTTTAGCACATGATCGTTAGCTTTTTACTTTTTTACTTTGTCATCTTTTTTATGTTTTTGATTTTGATTTTTAAAAACTACTGAGTCAAGTATTTTTTTTTGTTTTTTATATTAACTTTTTTGTATTTTGTATTAACTAATTCTACTTAGAAACCTATACCCTTATACCCTGTACTATGACTATTTATTTTGTATACCCACACACAGGCCATGCCTTTGTGGGATCTTTTTTTGTATTCATTTTTATATTTCATTAATATTTTTTTGTATTTGAATTTATGCTATGTAATGCAAAAGAATTTAAAAAAAAAAAGAATCGTACAATAAAAAAATTAGTCCACCACACAATATCACATGTGCATTTGTAGTACAGAAACACACTTGTGATGTTTTTGACGCAAACAACCCTCCCACTCCGACAAGGATTCCATGAGACCCTCAAAATGACTTTTTATTTAAAGATTTTTTTAGTCAGGTTTTGCAATCTAATAATAAAAATTTTATTATTTTAAACTAACTAACCATCACGCCGGTTCGCCGCAGGGGTAGGCAGAGAGAATCTAACGCCACACCACTCTGTCTTTGCAAACATTCTTTGGTCTCTTCTAAATTCATGCATCTCCTCATACATACCCGACGATTATTACGACTCTACCTGACATGTACCTAAAATCTCCCCATTTACCAATATTTCACACTCAGATCTACATTCATCTCTTTCAAAAACCATGATTTTGGATATGCTAACATTCATCAATAAATAACTTTCCTTGCACACATTATACACTTTTGTCACCAATGTTTGCAGGTCTTCTCTGCTATCGGCAAGAAGAACAGCGTCGTCAGCATATAAAAGGCAACAAACGGTCAAATTATTCATTCTAGCTCCAACATTTAAACCTTTCAGCTCTTTCATGCAGTTATCCATGTATGGATTAAACAGAGAAGGCGAAATTACACATCCCTGTTTGACACCTTTAGAGATGACAAACCAGGATGAAAATGAGCCATTTACCCTAATGCATGCAGTGCTATCCTCGTACAAGGATGCAATGCCTTGAATAAGTTTACTGCTTACTCCATACTCAGATAACACCTTCCATAACTTCATTATAATAACTCGGTCATACGCATTTTGCAAATCCACAAATGCGCAGAAAAGCTTTTGGTTCTTTCCCTAAAACTTTACTGTTATATATTTCTTTAATGTTATTATTATGATTTTTTAAATTGAAGAAATATTGAAAATGCACATCTCACGTCACCACAGTAAACTGAGAAAAAATTCAAAAGACGTTTTTCTTCTAAAACTATAGTTTTTTATCAAAAAAATCAACTAGAAAAAATGTGATTTTCAAAAGTTTTTAGTTAATTCGGACAAGAAATATGTAATGCGAAAAATAAGTCAACAAAGTTTCATTTGTATTTAATAAAAAATGTACGCTTAAACTCACATCCATCTTGAGTTTTTCCACCTCCTTGAGGGTCTCCCGGTGCTGTTGGTGCAGGCGGTCCAGCTCGGCCAGGCGATTGTTGGCGAGCTCGCGCTGCTCCTCCGCCTCCTTGTGCAGGTCCTCCAGCTGCCCCGCGCCCAGCTGCACGCCCGCGCTGGGCGCCTGGCTGCTGCTGCCCCCCGCGCCCCCCGCCCCGCCCGCACCCCCCACCAGGTGGTAGCTCTTCAGCTTCTCGATGGCCTCCGCCAGGTGGTTCTCCAGCTTGTCGTTCCTGGACCGCACCTGCCATACAATCCTTTGCAATCATTCGCACCCAGACAATGTGAACAATCCGTCGCAATGCGAGAAAGAACACAAAATAGTTAACAAGTTAAAAAAACGTCAATATTTTTATTTTTTACATATTCATCGGCGAATAAAGCAATGGTTTAACATGCTCAACCTTTCTTCTTCTTTTTCTTCTTGGTGTACGCCTTGTGGCCTGTTTTTAAGAGAAATTAGCCTCCTGCGATGTCGATTCCCATCGTTACGAGGCCTGGAAGGTTTCATTTTCCTCACATGCGCATACCATTGCCTCCATCGTTGCCTTCCCCACCTAACATCTTCAATCTCGCATATTTCCCTTTTCCTGTTGTTCCTTATTCTGTCTTGTAGACTCTTGCCATAAATGCTTCTTAGAGTCTTCATTTCAAGTGCAATAAATTATTAACACATTGTTGTCGGCTATCTGCCACCTGATTCTCAGTATACTAATCACAAGTAGCCGCAAACCCAATTCCCATCTGTACAATGTTATTTGGCCTCTTTCGCGCTCTACCAAAACTAAGCAAATAGAAAGCTTATAAGCGTCTCCCCCTTTCTACCAACATTAACCGCTTCTGTGCCAAGAGCGAGATATCTCGCATTCTTGGCCGTGCCCAGTAGGCCGGCCATAGAAAAATAGCGAGTTTTCTCGCTTGTCTTTGAGCCTGTGTATCATACATATGTCCCGTTTTTTTATTAATTTAAAATATGGAACACACAGAGACATCTATTGGTATGATTTTGTAGTACTTCACTAAACAGATGAAATTACAGTTTTCTGATATTATCGATTTTACAGAGATAAACCCACGAGCTTCGTTTGACAGACAATAGTCACTAAAATAAGGTTGTCAATTTTCGCGCATATATTGCTGATATCTGTCGCGCGTCAATAATTTTATTTTGATTTATTGATTTTTGTTAGTTTTTGATACTTGTGCGGAACAATTATCAATTTTTTAACTTGTTTGTGTGTTTTCTGTGTTGTTTGTACATTTCTTTACTGTGTTTTTCGTGTTTCAACTCTGCTCTGTATGTTTTCTGTGTTTTTGATTTACGTGTTTTGAACAACACCATACATTAGAAGACTTTTAATTTTATTTTCAAAAACAAAAAAAAAACAAAAAATTTAGTTTACAATAAAAAAAAAATCGATCTTAATACATATGTGATAATTTGTGACAACCCTGACATTTTCTGAAAAATTAAAATATGTTTGTCTAAGTAAAGGTAAGTAAATACATCGCACATTGAACAAATTTGGTAAGTTATTTAAATATCCTTTCAAGGTGTAATGTTTTTAAGTTATAAAAATGATTTATTTTTATTAAACATTCACGGCCTGCTGTGCACAGCTACACTCCTACATACCGGCATTTAAAAGGTTAAGTTAAAGACGCTTTTAAGCGTTTCCCGCAACCAATGTGTTAATTCAGGAAATGATAACCAAAATACAACAGAGGTTGCAAAATAGTTGTTACATTACATATGTAATAGTTGTTACATATGGAGTAAATAATTTCCCAACTAAGGTAGTGCTAAGGTACCGCTTAGCTCAATTGGTAGAGTAGCGGATCCCGAGGTCCCGGGTTCAAAATCCGGAGTAGGCAGTTACTATTTTTGAGACAATTATTTCATATTATTGCAATATTTTCTTCATTTCATAATTTGTTATACTTGTTTCAGCTTTTCAATATTGACAATTTTTTACAAGGGAGGATTTCTTATTTGAGGAAAGAGACATTTTTATAGATCATATTGCGCCCGGAAGTCATAGTAAACTTATCATTATATTTTACCATCATATTGAAGGCAAAATAGAGGGTCGACGAGGTGTGGGCAGAAGATAGATCTCCTGGCTCCGGAATATACGAGATTGGACGGGGATCAGGACCCTCAGGGCGCTGTTTAGAGCTGTTCGAGACAAGGGCAATTACTCTCGAGTGATAGTCAGCGTCAGGGGGACCCGACATGACATGCACAGAAGAGAAGATCATATAAAAAAGGATCCAAATCACGGACACGAGTCATTTAGAGAATGAGAAATAACAAGATGAACTAGCAGTACACAACAGAGTCCTGGTTTCAACTCTAATGTATGAAAGTGAAGCATGGAGTTAGGACAAGAAGGATGAAAGTACACTGAATGTCAAAATGCGATCTCTCAGACTAATGTGCAGCAAAACGATGTATGATAGATGTTCGAATGGTGAAATAAAGAATGCAAAGCTGAGGTAAGCATTATAGATAAAATTAAGAAAGGTGTGATGAGATTGTTGGGACACGTGGAAAGAATAAGTGAGGAAAGAATGGTAAAACAAATTTATGAGGCGAGTGTAGTTGGAAAAAGGGGCAGAGGAAGACCGAGAAAAACTTGACACAATCAGGTATGTCAAATACAGAAAGCGGTCAGGTTAGTCAAAATAATCAGCAGGGGAGTAAGAGGAGAAGAATGTTTGCAAAGACAGAGTGGTGTGGTAATCTATTCTCTCTGCCTACCCCTGCAGCGAAGCGGCGTGATGGTTAGTTAGTTAGTTTATTAATGACAAGATAAAAAGCTAGTCTTCTTCTTTTGTGTCGATCCTGTGGATTGGTCTGCAGCAATAAATGCCACCTCCTTCGCCACTCTACTCTATTTTACGAAACCCTCTTCAGCTCCTCAAAAGTCGAACAGCACATATCGTCGTAATAAGTCGCAAACATATTGGCGGCGTGGGCGTCCTCTGGCGTTTTACCTTCATGAGTTCATACTGCAGATCGTCGATCTGGTTGCGCAGCTCGGCGTTCTCGGTGTCGCGGCCGTTGAGCGTGTCCTGCAGGCGCGCGAGGCGCAGCGAGGCGGTGTGGCAGCGCTCGTGCAGGCTGGTGCCCAGCGACTGCAGGCGCCGGCTCTCGGCCTGCAGCTCGGCGTTGAGCGCGCGCACGGCCTCGTCCAGCGCGCCGCCGCCGCCCGCCAGCGCCACCGTGACCTTCTCCCCGCGCTGCTGCAGCCGGTCGAAGGCCTGCAGCACCTTGCCCACCGCGCGCTTGCTCACCGCCACGCGGTGCGCCAGCTGCTCCTCCAGCTCCTGCTTGTCCCACGTCGACAGCTGCATGAGGAACGATGTGGTTGCCTCGTTCTCATCTGGAACAAATTACAACACATTTACAATTCAACATACATGAAGAAGAATATAGAAGTCTGGGCATTTACAGGGCTTACGACCGTCTTAGGCTTGGTTTGATCACTTTACACACGGGTAATATTCATTTAATATAACCTTGGACTATGGAAAGATCCATGCGTGGTTTTAGCCTGAGGGATGAAATAAAAAATGAAGTTACCAGGAAAATAATCGAAGTAGAGGATATCATGGATCGCGTGGCAAAACTCAAATGGCAATGGGCAGGACATATTGCGAGACAGGACCCGCAAGATGGATCCCAAGAATTTTACGATGGAGACCTTGGGAGAACAAAAGAGATGTCGGAAGACCCCAAAAGAGATGGTCAGACGACGTAGTCGCTGTGGGGGGTAAAAACTGACTGCAAGTAGCAACCAACCGGAGGAAATGAAAAGAAGGGGAAGAGGCCTATATCCAGCAGTAAAGGTAAGAGGGCTCATGAAGAAGAAGATAAACCTGGACTGGTCCCTGAACCGCAGGAGTATCACCTTGCCTTCATGTAAATAACGATTAAGATAACACTGCGTCAATATGACATAGTGCCCTATGCATCGTTGGGTGCGGATAAGGGTTAAAAGAAGAAGTTACACATGTGTAACATTCACCAATTCTACCCATGATTGACAACCACACTACTTAAATTGTTGAAACTTCTAGATACATTGATCAAACACATCATGCGCGAGTTCACAATAGCCATCTATGGTGGGATAAGGAAAGGATAATGGCTTCATACACATTAGCCTAAATACAATGCAATTTTATCAAATTATTCCTTACATCCGTAAGAAAGAAATTATACTGACTTTTATTCTCAGACTCGTCAGCTGTCTCTGCATCGAACCGCTGCAGAAGCACGCGAATGTCCTCATTGAGCTGGTTCCAGTAGCGGTTTACCACACACAGCACGGCGTCGTCCTGCGTCTGCCTCTTCTCCAACTGCTCTATCCTTTGCCGCAACTCCGCTTCGCATCGGTGTCGTTGTTCAATGCGCTGTTCAAAGTACAACAACATAAGCCATCGGAAAACAGTCAAATCGTAAGTTGTTCATCCTTATTCATTCAGTGCTCAAAGTGACATATGGAAGGATAAATAAATGGAGAGCGTACTGCAAAAACCAGCTTAAAACAAAATCAAAATAAATATGAGTTGACATGACACAACACTGAAAGTTTTGATCCAGAATGTTGATGATGCAAAATGTTAATGTTGAATTTGAGGAATGAGTTTACAAACATTAAAATTAACTTTTATTAAAATTACATAGATTGATGTGGTAAATATTTGTAGCACACACATTATGTGAGAAATCATATTACAAATATACAAACGAGTAGCAAAATCAAAATTTGGAAAACGTGAGTTTATCCCGCAGCCTCGTATGGAATTGGAAAAATCAATTTATAGTATTAAACTCATTCATCACTAATAAATAATTTACCGCTACAGGATTTGAGTTTAGACCGTTCAGTGTTAAAGTACCTGATTAGAAATTAAAATGACCAAAGCTTAAATTCTGGAACGAAAATTTGCTCAATGATTTAATAAATTTATAATATTTTTTTTATCAAATCCCTCAATTTCTCTATCGGATATTTATAAATAAATTTTCCTCAATTCAGATAATAAATTTCAAACAAAATGGTGAGGAAAAAATATACAAGTAAATAGATTTGTACATTAAGTTTTCTCTGATTTTCAATCAAACCGAGAAATTAAAAAATATTCGCGATTTGAACATACTGCTTGTTTGTTGACATTTCAATGAATGAAACTCGGGCAAATAGGATCAATAAGATTATGCAATTAAAACAAACATGTTATAATTGATGTTATTGTATTTACACTTAATATTTAGACGAAGCATGGTGAAGTAAAAATTACGTTTATTCAGGAAATACATTCCATATAAAACTATCAATATGGAAGACATTTGTCAAAACATGTTTCCAATTATTGACAAACAAAGAAATTGGGGATCTTTCCGAATGAAGAAAAGCTGGCTAAGAAACGAAAAATAAGTTTTTTTCTGTATAAATAAGACAAACGCTATATTTATACAGAAAAACAGCGGAACATTCGACCTAATGCCATGACGTTTTCAAGGACCAATTAGCGAAATGTGCGGGGGGAAAACGGAAAATATGCCGCGGACAAGACTTCAGGAGGCTTGCGGGTGATGCTGGAGTGCTCCATGATCACCGGCTGGGAAGTTGGAGCTGTAAAAAGAAGAAAAATTGTGAAAAACTCGGTAACAACCTGCGCAAGTTTCTTATTCTGGAACTGTAGAACTTTGATGTCCATCTCCTCCAGCGTGGACACCGGACCGATGAGATGAGGTTCGAAATGCACCTTCTTGATAGGAGGCTGCCCACTGGATGAAGCTCCATCTTCTGCAGCCCTTTTCGACATAGCTATCTGAAAAAATTAGCGGCTGCACCTTCTTAATGTCAGTACGTTACATTACATGTATTTTCTTTGGATATTACCTATCAGTTTAGCATATAATGTAAAACTAAGCCTACGCTTCGAATTACAAATAATAAATCGGATTTAAATGGTGTAATAAACTAAGTGTAATCATTGTTAAAATTTGCCAGACACCACAAAGCTTGGATGTGAGACACGCAGAATCGCTATAGATAATTTACGCTGGAAAAAGCTGAAGAAAAAAATTCATAGAGCATGTTTAGGAATAATATTTTTGATTCAGGCAACACAATCTTCTTTATCCCAATATTTGCAATACCTACCTATATGAAAGGGATTGATTTAGCCTTGTGTGTAAGTCGGTTATGATGAATTCGGATTCCAAATTCGAAATAAGTAGTAAGCAGATATAAAGTAATTTTTATGCAAAGGGTATTTTCACTTATAAGAAATATAAGAGTGTACATATATATATTTTTAAAAAATATTTTTGGACAATTGACTAAACGAAAAACATTATTTATGTTTGTTAAATTAAAATGATGGCTAAAAAAATGTGTAAACGGTTTTTGGAAGGGTTTCGTGCATTCAGGATTTCAAATTCGGAATATTGACTTGTGTGCATTTACGCGAAAGTAATATTTAACTTTAATAATAGATATGTAAAGAGCACAAACCCTAGTATGTCAACAAAATCCTACATAAAATACAATCAAAATATATAAGGTTTTATGTTTTGAATATTGAAAGCATTAACTTTGTGGATCATCTTGATATATTATTTCGAGAAATAAAAATACTTTGTATTCTGATCCACTCACATTTTTATTTTACCAACTAGTTTCGGCAACAACCTGTTGCCCTCTTCAGGGTTACATTTATTACAGGGTTACATTTAGTAATAAATGTAAACCTGAAGAGGGTAACAGGTTGTTGCCGAAACTAGTTGGTAAAATAAAAATGTGAGTGGATCAGAATACAAAGTATTTTTATTTCTCGAAATAATATATATAAGTTTTATTAATTTCATACCCTTTTCACTATGTTAGATAAATAAACAGTGAATATTATAATGAGGCAAACGAATGATTACATTCAATCACATAATATCCCTTGAACTACAAGAATACACTTTTTATAACGTTTCGTCTAATACGACCATTTAAAAAAAAAATTAATTACTTTTTATTAAATTAATTTTTCAATCATGAAATAAAATATAATTGCATAATGTTGAAATGTACTTCATAACGTATTTCAGTCATATTAAAATAAACTAAAATATAATAATAATGTAGATATGCAAATATCAAAAACTTACGCGCAAGTATATTTTCTGCAATCTACTCAACGAAATGTTATTGATCCCTTGAACTATGGGTTGATCTATCGCTTTCTATATATTAGTTTTCTGAATAATTATATACGATAATTTTTGTAGAGTAAATGTGTTTCAAAGCCTTAAAGGCTTGGTCTTATAATAGGTAAAAATGTATATATTTGAATAGAGTTATGAAAAAAAACTTATTATTTCATGATTCATTATTTTGCTTATTATGTTGAATAGTAATGAAACATTCATAAATACACATAAGTAATATAAATATTATAACCAGTAAAATATCTACTAAAAACCAAACATCGATTTTTAAGAAATCGATTTAGTCGATTTGAATAAGCCCATCTCTAAAAAAGTTGTGTTTTTATTTTCCGCTTCTCGTTGTTTTTGCCGCTTTTCGTCCTTGGATTTGGTTTTGCCGGATTTTCTCGGTGTTTTTATCGATTATTTACTTTAATAAAATTGGACTGGGTGCATTTATTCACATTTATATCAGAAGCCAGACAATAACTTCGTATATATTATTGTGGGATCTCCGAGAAACGATATTTTCATACAAGACAAGATCAGCCATAAGGTAAGACAAAATTGCGTCTGAAATGTTTTGAAGTTTGCCGCGATAACACGCGTTGACTGTTATTATGAACGTTCGTATCGCTAATCAAAATTAGATTACATAATACAATTATTAACAAATAAAGTGCAGTCAAAATTAGATAAAAACTATAACTAACCATTGATTAAGATCATTTGGCATGGTACCACACCCATGAGTTTCTAACAAATTTGGGTATTCCAGTCAAACTCGTTTCGTTATTATTTCGTCACTCGATTATATGCTTTGAATATTGTTTACGTTCGTTATTAATTTTCAAATAAGTCTTTACTTAGCAATTACATCACATTAAGAATAATTTGAGGTTATGTCTGATATTTTTGTTCCCATCTAGTTGATTGTTTGTACCGAGGTATTCTATGTCATATATTACTGGAAACAACAAAAATCATAGCATTAAGGTGGTTTGGTTGGTCCAACCACCTTAGAATTGGGAAAATAATCTGTCGTTTTTGTTTTATTGTGGCGCAGCTGAGAAACCACAATAAACACGAGAATTAAAAAAAAACCTTTGCCTTTAAAAAAGACTACTAAACCCTTAAGGGTCATTTATATGAGGCCAATTGTGATAATGGTCCACCGAGCCATTCTTCTTCTTCCTAGCTACATCCCAGCTTATTGTCTTTGTAGACTGCTGGGGTCAGCTCTCCTCGTCATCGGGTTATAGATCCTTCTGTCCTGAACAACGTCACCTAGGCCATGCCTTCGAATCATGTTATCTTTCTGCATCACCCATGAATTCCTCGGTCCACCGAGCCATTGCAGTGACAAAATTTATTCTATAATTCCACATTCATATATGAGCCAGTAGTGCTGGCAGCGCAACTGACTCACACAACGCCAGCCAACTAAGCCATTTTGGCTAGTGAACTGACATCTAACAAACTAGTCAGAAATATGCGCACAATAGACTAATAGATAAGCCAATATGGCGCACAATTGATGGGGTCAGTTATTTTTGGGTAAAGTTAAAAAGCACTTAAATTTGATGGATTAGCTAGAAAAATTGTCTCGAGAATATTCCACCATTTTGAAATTTTCATCGGCTCGGCTTAGTGCAGTGGTCAGCAAACTTATTAGCCAAATATGCACACTACAACGAGAAGCAAATCTGCTTGCAATTTTAGTACACCTTCATTATAATTTTAGATTTACCTGTATTAAATTACGGGTACACTCAATAAAACACGATTTCACACTTAATAAGGATTTTATTTGTTAATAATTTTTTTGTTAAATGTAAGGTATCCAAAAAAACACATTTTATCCCTTTCATCTTGGAAGTTTGATCAAGTAATGTTTGCGTGTCATTATTTTTAGCATGTTCCCAGATTCTCGTCAATAATATGATTTCTCAGTTTGCCTTTAATAAGGTTCATGATTCAAAAAGATTGTTTGCGTGAATACGTAGAATGGAAAAGCTTTTTTGCGAATATTTGTGCTGGAGCCGCACTTAAAAGGTTAAAGAGCCGCATGCGTCTCCGGAACCGCACTTTGCCGACCAACGGTTTAGTGGAATGTCTCGAAAACTAGAATCCTATAAAGCGGTAGTTATTTTACAATGTAAAGGGTCTTTTTAATGAAAATCTTTTTGATACAGTTGTGATGCCGAACAGACGTGAAGTGTTGTCTCTGTACAAACAGCTCCTTCGATACGGACAACAGCTGCACTTGACAGACAAGAAGTACTACCAGCAGAGAATAGTCACCGAGTTTAAAAAAAATAAACAACTGGACAATCTTGAAGAAATCACTTTTAATTTTAAGGTAGGTCACAATCTTTATTTGTTTTTCTTATGTTTTTACTTTATTTACTTGCTCGACATCTTGCGACACTCTTTGTCCCGCAGTTGGCACCTTCTGTGACTTCTTGGATAAAGCCCACTGCACATTTGGCACACAGTTTGTGACAGTGAACCAACCAAAATTCTAACCACAATTTCCGATTAGGACCGGGTATTAATATCATAATGTGTATGACTTAAAATTAGTGCTTGGAACTGGCGTTTTTGTTGCATGTTTTTCAAAAATTATACATTTGTGTATAAATCATCATATCTTCAAAAATATTTGATATTTTATGATAAAAGTTTCTGTGTAATATTCACCATACCTAGTAGCATATAGTAGCCGTATTGTTAGAAACATATTGTTGTTTAAAATTTTATTCATTAAATACAAAAAAATATAAACGTATAAAAATATTACACTATCATAGTTTAACTTAAACATAACTATTAATTTAAAATACATATAAGCGCCAGCACTGTACAACAATAATCTAAAACAATAACACCCAACATCACTATAAAATAACTAAATAACCAAGAAAGCAAATTAACTTCAAATGTTTATGAAATTTGACTAACCCCATTGAGCTTCAATATTTATGATACTGTTGACATTCTGATACCTGACCCTGCACAGTGTATAGTGTTTCCATTTTAAGATATCACTTGAATTGAAGAATCACTTGAGTTATGATGTGGTATTTTGGGCTTACATTCCCTATTTATAAGAGCTCCGCAAACAACCAACATGACAATGCCGAAGAAAATAAAGTATTTATACGTGACCCGTTTCCTACGCTCAAATACGAAAAATTGTTTTTATATGTGTCCCGACAAGAACGTGTTAACATGTTCATAGCTAAGTTTGTGATATCGTGCGGTCCATACTCCGCCAGTCACACCATATTATATGCTGATCGGGAACAAATTTCTAAGCTCCAGTGTGCTATTGGTTACCGTGTGATAGAATTGCGTTTTATGTCGATCATTTGCGTAACTATTGTACTTTCTCATTGAAATTTTGGTATTTAGGAATAAATTGTTGTTATTTTCCGTCGCGCAATATTTTACATGGTATAATTTTTTTTTTATTCGGTAACAGGAACTGTATTTCAGTTACATGCTTGTATTAATTGACTTTATGGTAATTAAAAAGATTTAGATATTTATCAGGCTGTAATTTTTGCAGAAAGGGCAGCAGCTACTGAACAAAGGGTTGGTTCTCTAGTAACAACATGGCAACACTGGTACCATTTTCCCTGAGACAAGTTCCCCGGCTGATGCTCACCTCCTGGTCCCGCTACAAGCACACCATCGATCACTCCCTGGTCCCCAAAATCCGGGAGATAGACCTGGAAGAGAAGTTTGTGCGAGGAAGCGGTCCGGGAGGTTCTGCTGTAAATAAAAACTCTAACTGCGTCGTCTTAACTCATAAGCCTTCAGGTATATCTCTTTTGTATTGTGATTAAAGTTAAATAACAAAGTAACATGTGACTGTAACAATGATAATAATAATACTTAATCCATACAGCTCCGTTTTTGTAAAATGTCACGAGTATTATGTAAAATATTAAAATAGGTTCTCAATCATCATTTCATTATTTGTACATTCTATGTTGGAAACAACTTGTCTCAAATATATTTTAACCCTACATTCATAATCAATCATGTTTAGGAGTGCCACTATTCATAAACAGAAAAACTCGGAATTCAAATACTGATAACTTAAAGGTAACAAAATGGAATAAAATACAATACCTTATAGAAACATATTTTGTTACACAAGTAAAAAATTGACTTTATTTAAATATTCATACAAAGTGCACAAATATACCAATTTCAGTGATTGACTATACATTGAAAAATTTATTTGGTTTTTTGTTTCTTAGAAATAAAACTTTAAAAAAAAAGTTATTACTTACGCAAAAAATCAATGTGAAGATTAAATAATAAACATGATACATATATATCGAACTAAATTTTTTTTCTGGAAAGCAATAATTAATTAATATCAATTTTGAGCCGAGACACTTATATGGAAAACATAATATGTTAAACAAACCAGAAAATATTCATTCAGTATACTCTTTCATAGTTGAATATGGGAAACCATATTTGGTACTATTGTACTCATTTACAAACATTGCACTAACAGATGCAAGTTAAAATAAACAAGTAAATATTTTCTATTAATTTTCGGCTTGTAACACAAATTGGCCCAATTAAAAACAGTTTAATCTACAAATTTTGTACCTTACAAATTGGTCCGAACATTTTAATATTTGGTTATGATAATGAAAATAAATTTGTTTTAAAAATGATTCTAATGGAATTTTATGCGGAGTTCTTCTAAATAAGCATCAGCTGAGTAAATAAATTTATTTGATAGCACATTTTTGCTGGCACTTGCGTTGTCTTAATACATTTTTTTGTATATTTGAATTCTAATCATTCCCTCGATAATTAAATGTTCTTTGTTGATGCATTTATACAGTTACCTCATGTGATGACATCTAATCTCATTATATCGATAAATATGCGTTCCATAAAAATATATGACCGCTTTATAATTATGTACTTAATTTTTTTTAGTATTGTAATGTCTTTGATCTTTAATGATAACTGAGTTTGTTCTTGTGGAACGGTTTTATTTAAGAAACAAATAAATTGGCTTAAGGGTTATAAAATATAAGAACAGTCTTAATTTCACAAAACTATGGTCCTAAGCCTCAACTATAGTCCAAGTCTACCTTTATTCAATGAAATATTTAATGGAGCATAGTTGTGTGCTTCATAACACAACAACATTGTAAAGTTTCAATATATAAACCTATCAAGTCTTTAATATCAATTTCTGTATGTAATATAAAAAATTAATGTTTTTTTATTTTTGTTTTAGACACTTAACAAAAATTAAATTTGTGTGATATTTATTCATAGTTGTGTATACAATATTTTAATATATATTTACTGTTTTTGCTAAATATTTATGTACAAAATGCCAATGTAATAATGTTGGTCTGATCAAAAATATATTTAAAAAAACCTTCTGAAATCTTTACTTTTTTCAAATACTTGTCATCGACTATCTTTCATTGTTTCAAGTTTTCAGGGCTCCTTTAAACGAAATAAATTTAAAAAGCAAATGTGCAGTACATTAACCGGTAATTTGATAGAAATTGACAGTGGTATCAAAAGTAAAATAAAATTAAACTGTATTATTGTGAAGTATTTTTTGTATAGTTTTGGTCAGGCCATACATATTCTTTTGTTAACTTAGCCAATATTGCTCCCGCATCATTGATCTGTAGCTTTTGTTAAGAATGCTTTATTGGGCTTCCAAAAATGATAATAATTGGTGTAAAGTGAATTAGGTTAGTGTTGCGAGATATGCAGTTGCGATATGCTGTGAGAAATAATGAATAACTTTCCAGGACTAGTGATAAAATGCCACGCGAGCCGATCGCAAGATGAAAACAGAAAGAGCGCTCGAATACTTCTCATTGCCAAACTGGACCAACTTTATAACGGAGAAAATAGCGTAGTGGCGCAGAAAAAAGCTATAGAAAAAAAGAAAAGCTTAGAAGCAAATAGAAAGAGAAATAAGCTAGAATCTCTGAAATCAGCTTGGAAAGAAAGGGAGGGTTTGGATTAAAGTAAAATACATTTTTTATACATATAGATATTTTATTTGTACAATTAGTTCTCAAATGGAACAATTATTCCACCATTCTCAAGATGGGTTTAGGGTACATTTTGATTATACTTCCTTCCACTCGCATCCTGTCACGTTTCAATATAAAATTAAGCTAAGTAACATATGCAATGTAGTATTATTTTGTAATAAACATGGAATATGATTTGTCCTTTTAATTCAACACAACATTTTCACTCTGAGACAAATAATTTTAGATAGTAAAAAACCAAAAAAGAAATACAGTAGATTCTTGATTTACTGGAATACTAATCAATAATATCAAAGAAAGATTCCGCAGCTTGTGTCAGTTGCAATAAAAAAACAAAATACAGTTGATACTTGTTTTGTTAAAACAACTATCAATTGTGTCCTGTATCGGATTTATACAAGTTGAAAATACATATAGCAGGGCTTACTGCCACCCTCAGTGTTCATAATTCATGGTAAGTTTGTACCGGAGTTTGTTTTAAATTTCTAAAATTGCGCATTTTAAAAATTTCTGGATTATCCGGGAAATTCATTTTCTTCACCATCTGTCCTGATAAACTGAGAATCTACTGTACTTACATATAGATTGAAGTGCGGTTAATCTTAAATTAACTTAGCACCTTATACATAATGACAACAGTTAAAAAATTCATCAAATTGGAAATATTTTTATTTTAACCGCGATATATATATAATAGCAAAGCACACTTTCAAAGTGCATGGGGAAAAAAATAAAGAAGGAATTAGCCAAATATACCATTAGCGATCCATCACACATAATATAATATAACCATTAACCCAATATTTATGAAATGAGCACTGAAATACCTAAAGAAATATAAAAAGTTATTAAAATTAAGAAAAAAATATGTATTTACAAAACCAATTTACAAGAATTAATTAGACTAACTAAACTTATACAAAGATAAAAGTAAACAATATTGGCACAGAATTGTTTGTATAAGAAGTGTAACGGCTTTCATAAGTGAAGTTTTAAAATTAAATAAAATTTAATATTATCATTTCAAATAAGTCGATAATACTCCAATGAAACGGTAAATTAACATTTCATTTAAATAATGTAGAATTTCAAAACTTTAAGCAGAACACCCCATCGGTGATTCGCTTGAATTATTGGTTATGTAACTAACTTTTATCCCCTTTGTTTCGAATAATTGAATTGGGAAAAGAATATTAAAAATATACCAACATTTAATACATATGTATCATTCTCACAACTCCCAAATAAATACTGTATGTGCGAAAGACAATATCTTTTGGTGATCAGAACAGTATGTTAGACATTCAATTAATTTGTGGATATCTAAAACATCAAAAGTAAAATTCAATTGATTGATTTGTAGAGTGAAAAAGTCATTCTTTAAGAAGTTAAACACACAGTTCATTGTTACCTTCATTATTCTGAGTTCAACTCAAAATGGGTGTGGTTTGCAGAGGATTGCAGAAAGCCAATGAAAACTGCAAACAATGAAAACGTGATTGTCAAAATTACACTATAAATAATCAATGAGTCGTAACGAGTTCCATATTCAACTGAAGTGTACCAATTCATTAAAAAGTAAAGTCAAATCTAGAATTTGGAATAATTTGAATCTGTTAATGTGATGCCTTTCATACTACCACGGATCAGATGCTGGTACCAGTGGCGGATTTACATAAAAAAATAAAATGCCCGACAGTAAAGCAATTGCTTTTATATATCGACATTTGCTGTTGTAAAAGTGTCAGTTGAATTTAAATGCAAATTATGTAGTTATATCAAAGGTGTTCAACTCGTTTAAACTTTTTATAGTGCTCGGAAAAGAAAATAAATTCACTACACGTCCACAAAAAACGTATATCCGCCACTGGTTAGAACACACCTGTGGTGCCACTGACTAAAGTAATATTTTTACTCTAATAATAAAACTAAATAATTGAATAATCTTAATAATTAATGAAATTGTTTGGTTTTTGGTATGGGAAAATGCAATTTACGGTCTTTTTGTACGTTCCAATACAAATAGTAAGAGAAATGTTATAAATGAAAGTAGATTGGTTCATACACACTCATGATTCCATAGCCTAGTGATGGAATGGCAGGCTGGTTCGACTTTCTCGAACCCGCCTCCCTTCTCACTCCCGTAAAAATAAGATTAGAAATACATTTTACAGTAATAATGGCTTTCTAAATAGACCGTACATTAAAAAGTTCAACATTTTCACGGATATGGTGTTCGCCTTATAATAAAAAACTGAATCACAGCTTAGTTTATGATGTCTATATAATACCAACATTTAATACTCCGTCTCCCGCCATCTCTTGTACCACAAAGAACCACCCTCGCGCTAAATCTTTATACATTCCTACAATACTGCACCTTCTCTACTCCGTGTCCTCTCGTTTCTGTAGAATTAATGAAATACAACAATACAACACCTAGGATTTATACAATTCAAAATCTACACAACCATTGGTCTCCGTAGTCTGGGATTAATCTTCATTTAGTCGCGTGGTTCGGTCTAGACAGCTCATTTAGAGAGTAAAATGTAAATAAGTCGGTTAGTTGTACACGACGAACATGTAGTGTAATTATGTCATACGACTAAATGAAGGTTAAGAGAATTAGACAACTAGATGGTAATGTATACTATTATAAGGGATAAAAATGAATGGGACAAGTATAATGAAATATTGATGCGGGAAGGTATGAAAAGAGGTAAGCAAACTACATATTAAATGAAGAACTAGTGCACCTAGAACCGGTTGCTACTTTTCTCCCTTGAAAAACGAATAGAATCCCTTAAATACTCTGAATACACTATAACTTTGATAACAATGACATATAACGATACTATAGAATAAACACCTCCCTTAAAATATGAGGATTTTGAATAACATTCATATTAAATATAGTTCCATAGTCAAGGTATACAATGTTCCAATCTCTGCTCGAGATAAACATCCAAGATAAACAGTTACTGGAGATCAAAAAGTGCAGGAATCATTAAAATTTGCATAGAAATATCATAAAACATTAACAGCGAGCAAAGTATTTTTACAGCTTGATAACATTCACATTTAAAAGATATGTAAATTATGCGCAATGACTCCTATACTTTATAACATTTAGTAAAAACCCCATTTTAACTTGTCTTCAAAGTACTCGTATGTGTCAAATACACACTGATTTAGTGCCGCAGATGTGCGCTCCATGTATGCTGTAAGTCGTAAACGAGTATGACAATTTTACAGAATAACGTGTAAAATACACACATAGTAAACATTACATTAAATATCCCCTTTTAACTTACGTATCATAATAATAATAGAATAAACGAACTATCAAATTAATTACAGGTTTCTTGTATTTATTAATTTTGAATCACCAATGATTTCAAACTAGTAAATAACATGTTTTTATGTTACATTATGGCATTGGATCTGGCAAAGTCTTTAAAGTGATTTTAAGTGTTTGACATCCTCTTTTTGGATGTCATATGACTTGTTTTGTGCAACGACATTTCAATTAAAATATTAAAGTCATCTGAGGATTTTAAACGGGATGACTATTCAATCATTAATCCCCTATGGTTGAATCACAATCATCTTAAATCATTATCTTACACAACTAACTACATTCTGAACAACATGGCCCGACATCGCGTAAAACTTTGGAAGGAAGAACCACCAAAGTATAAATCATAATACATCGTACAATAATTGGATACATCGGATTTTACCTTAAAAATTTGCCACTGATACCGCGGCTTACGTCAAGAATGAATCGATATTAAAGAATCTTAAATAAAAGTGAAAAAAAAATAGTATGGCAGTACAGCCCGTGTACTGGGTTGTCGAAACCGCTCGGGATCTTCCTTCACGGAGCACACTATGTCTGCCTGAAGAGAAGGGTCTCCTCGAATATGAACTTCTTGAGTGTTTCCTTGGGCAAGTCGTCAAGCTCCATCGCAAAGCGGAAAGGTTCCTCGGCCACAGGCTGCAAGAATAACAAATATGTACAAAGGTTGCACCGTGTAATACAAAGTACTCTATCAATGAAAATTGTGTATATTTCAAGTGACATAAACGTCTTACATTTTTAATACAAATCTCAGTACAGCCATATATGGTTGAAAATTTAAAGTTAAATAATTAGAGTTGAAACCTAGAACCTATTTGATATAGAAAATGATTGAATATATATATTTGATATTGTCCCCAAAGGGTTGACCTCGCAGACGGGTTGTTATCGAGATTTATTGATATCTCGACAATAGATAAAGAAGTTATCGAGATGGGAAAGTGGAAGACACGAGAATGTGGGTATTAACACGATGAAAAATATAATTTCTCCGTTAATGGGTATGCGTATGAATTCCAAGTTACCTCATCATTGGGCTCGTAATACTGTTCGAGGTAGGGGTGCGCCAGTGCCTGCTCCACCGTGGCGCGTCGGTGCGGGTTGAAGGTGAGCATCCTGTCCAGGAGGTCCAGAGCGCGAGGGTCTGCGGATGGGAACAGTCGCGTCCACGGCACGCGCGGCTTGAACGGCAGGGACTCCAGGTATCCGCGCGCCTACCATCACAATACACATTCACAGTCAAGTCTCCTCATCTTCAGAAATAACAATTTTAGTTAATATAGCAGTAAAATGTGTTGATTTATTATTACAATAGGCATAAATGAAACTATGAAGCCAGTTTGTCTAACTATGCCATGATGCCTGTCTGAATTTGAAGCAACAGGCCTTATATCAGCCAATATTAATTCAGTCTACATAGACCTATCGCATTGCAATATTTCACAAAATCTAGAAGGATGAGCCAAATACGTTTTGATAGATTTATTTGATTTTTCTAACTAAAACGAATTGAGACATTTTCAAACAGTAAAACTATATTTTTCATTAATTTCGCAGTCACTTTTTGGTTATATCTTTAATTAAAATTTCACTTGGTTAATTCCACTATTTTTTAAAATCTATTGTGATACGTGTTTCGATGCGTTCTGCATAATTTTCAAACACCATATGGGTGTTTGAAAATGATGTGAAATACAGCAAAACATGTGTTACAATAGATTTGAAAAAATAGTGGTATTTACCAAGTGAAATTTAAATGAAAAATCTATATTTTTTGCAAGAATCGAAAAAGGCAAAACGATAGCAATTTAAGAAAACCCATCTCTCAAGCAGACATTTTTTGAACACCAAAAGCATAGAGAAATATGTAGTTATTTTCGTAAATTTCTACATATTTCCATTGAAAATTTTGTTAAACATAATGAATCAGGTTGTGTTTATACCACTTTTAAGCATATAAGGTAGTATCTGTTTTTTTTGTATGGTGGTAACAAAATGCAAGTAAAAGATTACCTTTTCATTGATGATGCACTCCAAGTCCTCTTGGCTGGGGGATCCTAGGACCCCGAGGATGTGGTTGAGCTGGTCGAGGTAGTGCTTCCCGGGGAAGATGGGTCGGTTGGAGAGCATCTCGGCCAGGATGCACCCCACGGACCAGATGTCGATGGACTTGGTGTAACCCTGAAACCGTCAGACGTATTAAATATTACCATAGCTATTTATGATTGAATAGGATACTACTGCATAGGTATGGAGGATTTTTTTTCCTTGATCACACTTAATAATTACACAAGTAAACAATTTTCTAAGAGTCCGTTATTAAATATATTTCCAATCACTCAACATCCTTGATCCCCGTTGGCTGTAACTGCTAATTAACACGAAAAATAAGACTACTTGAAATCTAACCAAGATCTTTTGCCTCATAGCCAATATTTTTTTTTTGGATTTTGTTAATTTTGTTAATAGTGTTTTAGTATTAATTAGTCTTGAAAAAGAGGCGGTTAGCTTTGAAACCGGCAGATATTATAATTAAGTTATAGTAAAATATTTTTAATGATTTTCAAACAAAGTTATATTCGATTATATTATGGATGATTTACCTTGGAGTTGAGCATGATCTCGGGGGCTCGGTACCAACGAGTGGCTACATACTCGGTCAGGAAGCCGGTGTGGTCGTGATCGGGATCAGCTACCCTCGCCAGACCAAAGTCGCAAATCTAAATATAAATAAATCAAACAAGTTAATAAACTGCCGTTTCAACCTTCTTCTTTACTAATAATAATTATCTCAAAATAATAATAATCTTAAAAGTTTGTCATGATATAAAATACCAATATATTTAATATGAGATCTTCACACGTTGTTCTGCAACAAAGGTTTATAAATTTTTTTAACTCACAGCATCAGATGCAGAGATATACATATTAACTCGAAGTCATGTTTTCGTTAAAGTTCAATGTGTCTACTACTGTACAGAGCCTAAAGCGCACACCATATACTGGGTGTTTGGGAGAGGAACGCAAAGGGTTCTACTAACAGTCATATAGCGAGATAATATTGATGTTATTTTTTGGATTTAATGATAGATGTATGATACATAAAACCAACAGGTTTTGGAATACTCAGAATCTTTCAGGTTTTCTTCAATAAAGTTTGAAAAAATGTAGTGAAACTTTCCGAAATTTGAGTAATGTGTTTATCAACCACAGGTAGAATGGTGAACGTACACAGTGTTGAAGTATAATGTGACCAAATAATCACTCAGACTACTATATTCCCATCTCAATAGACTTCTTCACTTAACTGAGATACCAATAAAAATCTTGAGATTAATAGATTGTTAATGAAAAAAAACGCAAGGAATCAGTCCATTTAATAGCTAAAGTGATCACATAATATAGTCAGGTTTTTACATGGCACAGTGCACGGCTTGCCAACGGTTTTATTGACCTGTCTAGAGTAAGATTATGATTTTGTATCGCGACGAAGTAATACAAACCTTGAGGTCGCAGGTCGTGTTGAGGAGAAGGTTAGATGGCTTCAGGTCTCGGTGGAGTACATTAGCCGAGTGGATGTACTTCAATCCTCGCAGGATTTGGTACAGGAAGTAACAAATGTGATCGTTGCTCAGTTTCTGGAACAAAACACAAAGAATTCTGAGATAAAACATAAAGACCTCTGTAATCTGATTAGGAAACACACCAAATATTGAAAAATTCATAGTTTAATTAAACATCTGGTTCGCAATTGTTGTAATTTCAAACTGCATTGCAGCGTATCTCAACCAGACTTAAGTCATAAGGAATCGGCCACATCATTCATTATTGTATGGCTTATGACAAGTAGCTGTTAAAAAAAAAAAAAATTAAAAATATTCTTATGAAATGTGCTTTCGGCACAGGGAATTAATACAGTAACGCCGTAAGCGCTCTAGAGGTATTATTTTACGAAAAGAGCGCTATATAAATTATTCAAATTATTATTATTAACACATGAATAAAAATATTACGATTGAAGAAGTTAGAGATGTGTGAAGAGCTACATGGCGCCAAGCTTGCTTCTACATATGTATGGAAATGTAGTATCCTATATAATTAAGTGTTATGGTAAAATTATTTTCATAGTTTGTTATACTATACTGGGATCAGTACGAGAGTAGAGCAGAGGAGAGAAATAAAAGAATGAAGTTCATACCTGTGTTTTTAACAATTTGTAAAGGTCCGTCTCCATTAAGCACTGTACAATATACACGTCTTTCATTTGGTCTATTGTCACCGCCCTCAGTATGTCCCTGATGTCAATAATCTGGAAGGAAAAAACATAGTTAAAAAATCATCACTTCATTCAGTTTGCGGATTAGATTACTTGACACTACTCTGTACACAAATTTGGGTGCGTATTTCATATTTCAAGTTTCTGATATACTCGTATATCACAATTTGGCATCAAAAACTAAAGTGGGAATGAATTTAAAACTAAGAAAAATAAACAAATACCATGCACCTAAATCCAACCGGGTAACAGAAAAGGTAATGATTACAGATGTCCCCCGTATAACAGGGTACTTGTAAAACACGGTTTCGATATTACAGGGTATAAAATTTACGATTAATATAACACGGATTCGATATCACATGGTACTAAAACTTGAATTTAATATTACACGATTTCAAAAAAATAAAATCGGACGGATTTTCAGATATTTTATATAGACAAACTTTTAATGAGGATGAGGAACTAATATTAAACTACTAAATATCTCCACTTCCAATTACGCCGATGATTCCGAAAACATTTGTAATATTGCATTGGTTGCTAATTCAAATTTAATTGATTTATATTATCCACTGACACTACGTGATGGAATTGCATTTTTAATTTATTATTAGATTAAAACCAATATTTTTAGCTTTTCCACTTTTTTATTTGACCAGCGACCGGGTTTCGTCGTTACCGACATCATCAGACTGGGAGAGGCTATACAAATTGTTATGTTATATATAAAAGAAGGCAGGAGTTGATAACCATGATTTGATATAATTTTATGAGAATTATATCAAATCATGGTTATCAACTCATGGTTATCAACTCATAAAATTATATCAAATCATGGTTATCAACTCATAAAATTATATCAAATCATGGTTATCAACTCCTGCCTTCTTTTATATATAACATAACAATTTGTATAGCCTCTCACCAGTCTGATGATGTCGGTAACGCCGAAACCCGGTCGCTGGTCAAATAAAAAAGTGGAAAAGCTAAAAATATTGGTTTTAATCTAATAATAAATTAAATTCAAATTTAATTTATCTCCGATAGTAAATATCTTGAACTAAAAAAAAATATAAATTGTTGAAAAAGATCCTTTAGTAGCACGTAGGGGAAAATTTAAAAGAGAATTGTAAAGTTCCTTAGCTCCTCATAGAGAAATTCTCAAAGAATTACAAGATCGAAAAAGACAGATAATTGCAGTGTATATCAGATGACTTTAGTAACGATGGAGACATAACTAGTAAAGAGGAGTTTCAACCAACTTTGAGATAAAAAAAAAATAAGCTGTAATTTATGATGAGAGCGATGATGAAAATTAATTTTGTGATCATAATAATCCGTTTCTGTTTATTTATCATATATTTTTTGCATATATTTTATTGTATTTTTTAGGTATTATTAATTTTTGTGTTTCATCATAATGTGGTATTTAATATTTTAGTTTTATTGGAACAAAATATTTTTTATTACATATAAACGCTTCACTAAGCAGGACTCCCAATGAGTCGTTTATTTACATTAGATTTTTTTTTAAATATATAAATTTCCAGGTAAGGTAAAAATATATGTAATATCACCCTGGAGCGTACGACTGATGTCCATGCCTTCACATAATTGATGATCAAGATAACACTGCGTCGATGCGATGCAGTGCCCTTTGCAACATTGGGTGCGGATTAGGGTTGCAACTAGGGTTGGGGGAGAAGAAGGATACTTGGGAGGTACCAATAATGTTTAGGCAGTAAGTCATGTCGTGTCGCATTTAGATTCGGGCGGTTGACATGGGGGTAGCGGGTGTGGTTAGTGCGGAAAGTAATAAGAACTTGCGTTTTCATGTTTAAACCGCGTCAATATCTTGATTTCCCTGAGGGTCCTCTGGCAGTAGGTCTGGTGCTCGAACGGGGAGATCTTCTTTATGGCCACCTTTGATTTCTTCTCATTGTCGAACGCCGACCTGTAACAACACAAATCCGACGATGAGTTTACAGCGGGTGGAAAATGAAAATGACAAGCACATTGACCCTTCGATATTTATATCGAAGTTTTATACACAAATATAAAACTTCGATAGATATTTTTTATAGAAACATATCAGAACTTTATTTCTGTGGAGGAAAAAAAATAAAGTGGAAATAAGGAACGATTTTTTTTTAATTATCACATTAAAAAAACATTTAAATGTGAGAACGGAAAGCTGCAAAACATAAAACTACTGTAAATTATAAAGAGCCCTTAAGGTGATTTTCACAAAAACGGCGCTAGATAGATTGGCCGTATTTATTATTATAATATATATGTATATCTGTGTGTTTACATACACACACATGTATATATGTGTATAAAACAAATATTTTAAAATGTGCCCTCAGCACGGAAAACCCAGCGCGAAGACACAATACTATAAATTTGTTGTAAATTTAAATTACTCTTCATAAATATCAGTTTTTCACAAAATCTATTGTGACGCAAATGATGCAAAATGCATCAAAACACAATAGATTTTGAGAAATAGTAATATTAACAAAGTGAAATTTAAATTTAAAATGGATAGATATCACCACAAAGTGACTGCCAGATCAATCGATAAAAGTGTAGAGTTGCGTATGATGAATTAAATAAATTAATAAAATCAAATTTGAATAAATTACAAGACTATTTTTAGAACAAGTACCGTTATTTTCAAACAACTGCGGGCTAAGCACGTTCCCTTATTGTAATAAATTGTTCGGAGAAAATAATAAAAGTCCGGGGCGTTATTAAAATTGTGCGGGCTATCGTTTATCTATTTACCCTCCTAATTTGACAGCTCATTAGATATAGAATAAGTTTATAAGAAACAGCAATTTACTACGTAAATACAATGTTGACGGTAACTGACGCAAAAATAACATCGAGTAACAGGGTGGCCAAGAGAAACCCTAATTATTATTTTTTTAAACTAAAATTAACGGAGAAGTACTGGTATAATAAAACACCTTGCATTTTATTGGAGGTTTATTCTCATAGAATTGGAATGACGGCTTATTGACCGAGTTGGGACTTTTTGCGAGTACATTCTCCTGGTGAAACCAAAATATACCAGTCATCAATATTAACGGGCCTACCCGCAGTGTCAAATTCTGTGGGCAGGCCCCCAAATGAAGACATTACTCCAAAAGAGATCTATGTAGTACCATACATTGCCATTATTGATGTTTTGACGATGTTCTTTACACGAAAAAAACTCTGGCATCTCGAATGTTAGCGATTAACTAATTGAATAAAAAATTACAATGTAAAATACATGTAGAAGTATTGAATTTAACGAGTAAAACGGTCCTAAGGGATTAAGTTTTTTTTACAAATTATTATTTAAAAAAAATCCTAGTGGTAAATAATATAACATATTTTATGTAAATTACTACAAAAAAGAAGTTTTAGATGAAAATGATTAATACGTATTTTCAGAAATCTTCTTCATTAACTACTGGGCGTCGATTACATATCGAAGTAAATGTTTTAACTATGGGGTGCAGATAACATTTTTATTTTATTTATTCGGGAATCGTACAGCTTACGTATAAAAAAATTATACAAAATAATAGTTACATTAACAATAATAAACATTACATTACATTGACAAAAAATAGTTACGTTAAAAAAAAACCAATTAAACAATTCCACAATTATGTTATAAAACTATTAAAAAACATTCAGAGATTAAACAAAAAACAAAAAAGGGTAAAACCATTTTTTTTACGGTAAACCCATTTTTTTCTTCGGTAACTTTTAGTTACGTCCGTTTTCAATTGGTTAAGTTACTACAAATAAAAGTCCGGAGTAAAGTAAAAGATATCTACACTACGTAGTTACCATAAAACGTCCGTATGAAATCGACGCTCTGGACAGGTTAAACGTTGCAGATGCTGATAGGGGTTATCCGGCTTAACACAACCACTAAGTGTTGTAAATTGATAATCTAAATATAATCTTTGAAATCTTTTCGCTTTTTCTGAATTTGTATACCCATCCATACCACATATTTTATCTGTCCAAAATTGAAATACTTTTACCTGAATATTCTTCGAAGCTAAGATGACATGAAGTAATTATGACAATGGCCCTCGAAATTACGTGTTAGTATTTATGTCTTCAAGAGCTGAAGTATTGTAAAACAGAATATCGATGGTCTGATAATTTCCACACTTATTCGTAAGTACTCTCCCGTTTATAAATATTTTATAAACTCCAATTAACATTTGCCGCAACGAGTTTTCAAAGCGTGTACCCACTTTATTTAGTATCAGTATCAGCTAATGTCGACAAAGATTACATAACGTTGTTTGCAGATTATTAAAACCACACCAGGATTGAAAATCCCCGAGAAAGAAAATTTGTTAAATTATTATATTAGAAACCGAATCAACGGGGCTTATCTATGATGAAAAACGTGACTGTTCAGCTGGTAATGGGTATTAGCGAGATACGTACGTTATTCTTTTAAACAAAGCCGTGTATATGTAACTGCAAAAGCTTTTATCACAACGAACGAAAAAAAGGACAAAACATATAATATTATACATTCAACTAACATCATCATTCGAAGCGAAAATGAGGGAAGTTGATTTAACGTAAGAGTCCATTAAAAAGATTTTTCCAGTGATTTTTACCTATTTTAAATTAAAAAACCGGATAATTGATGTGCTTAAAAGTAAATATTTTACATTTAACATGTTTTGATATTGAACAAACGAGCACTCATGCGACGATTTATATTTTTTTCGTTAAAAATTCGTTTCGTAAAAATTACAAATTCGTCTTTAATATCGAAAGACTGATTGACGATAATTTTGACGTTTGAGATGAGATTGAATTTGACTCGGAGATTATCGGCTCTAAAAATAATACTGATCGATGGGAGCGCGGACAAAGGCTTAGTGAAAAACAATAGTCTTTTTACGTTAATTTCAAAACTAAAAACAAAAAAGCATAAAGATTAAAATAATTATAAAGATTTATTTAAAAAAATTAAATGTGTCCTGAACCCTTAGCCTTTGAATTTAAAATTAATTATTTTCTACCTCGCAATAACTCTTTTATTGATTTACAAAATAGTTTTAAAAAGGTAGGTTTTACATTAGTTTTGATTGGTATTTTGTAGAGTGCGTATATATTTATAAAAAAATAGAAATTGGGAAATATAATGTTAAGCTTAACTAGACATCACAGTTGGCGTTAAAAATACTATGTCGAGATACACTCGACTTAGGACTATTAAGGGTTAAATATGGATATTTTGAATTACCTATAAAATGACATTACCGAAAATTCGTGAGCCATTGTGTTTTATCCACAGTATATCACTCTGCTTCTGGGAAGAGCTTTTTATATGGTACATGGTTGGGACGAGAGTGCAGATTTTGCGAGAGTGCTAACGATTGTTATAATAATTGTCAATTGTCAACTATCCAACGACAAGCCGTTTAGAGTGAAAACCCAGCATTTAAAACAAAGCTTTGGATATAACAAAAACAATTATTTTAAGTGTTAACAGTAAAAATTTTCGTCACATTTATTTTTAATCTAAGTAATGAAAACATCAAACAATGGAAAATCTTCGATTATACTTTTTCTTAAGAATAACTTTTGGAATGATTAAAAAAATAATAATTTGCAGATTGCTGTTGTCGATTTTATACAGTTTTTTTTTATAAATCGTAAGATATTAAGATAAATGTATATTTTTTCATAAATCGTAAGATATTTTTTTTTTATAGTTTTTTTTTTATTGAGAAATGGCCGTAATTTTGTGTAACTATTAATTTATTTATAAAATCCGATAAATATCAAAATTATTATCCATGTATAATTTCTATTTACTCAATTGATTCAGTAGTCACTTTGTGGTAATATCTATCCATTTTTCATTTAAGTTTTACTTAACAAATACCACTATTTGTTATAATCTATTATGACACGTGTTTCCGTGCATTTTGCATCATTTACGATGTTTGAAAATGATGCGAAATGCATCGAAACACGTGTCACAATAGATTTAAAAAAATAGTGGTATTTGCCCAGTAAAACATAAATTAAAATGGATATATTCTCAATATTATTAATATTGAAAGCATTTACTTTGTGGTTAGTCATTTTAACTTTTTTTTACAAAAATGTTAATAATATTAGTATATAACCACTCACCGAGATTTTTATGTCTACCGGTTTCGAGACGTACCCGTCTCTTCGTCAGGACATGTTTAACCTCGGCTCGTAACGCATGTCTGTGTTGAAACCTTTAGTGCATGTTGGTCTTCGGGTAGACCAAAAATCGCATGTGTTAGACATTTTGTGTAGTTTTGAGTGTGTACATAGTGCTATGGTGGTGAAGGGTGGTATTGTTTGCATGCTGTATTAGTGATTACATGCTGTGGTAGTGATTGTCCTGATGAAGAGACGGGTACATCTCGAAACCGGTAGACATAAAAATCTCGGTGAGTATATATACTATATATACTAATATTATTAACATTTTTGTAAAAAAAAAAGTAAAATGGATAGATATAACCACAAAGTGACTGCCCAACCTATTAATGAAAAAAAATTTTTGTGTACTAGCAAGCTTAGCTGGAGAAACGCACCGATAATTGTTGTGGGAGATTTTTTTTCTAAATAATTAATATGAACCCTTTTAACCGCGCTTTTCATACTAGTCAATATACCACTACACCTTCGATGTTGTTAAGCTAGATTAATTATACCCTATTCATTAGGAGTTTGCTACAAAATAAAAGTATTTTTTTGAGCACCTACTTAGTGTGTTCCCGATGTGGGTCAGACACAGCTAATGGCCGATATGTGATTACCGACACACGATAAAACGTTATTACAACGTAAATGTCAATAGGGCCGTTTGCGATGTACGAGCGCGCATAAAGTAGAGGATCCTTTCCATCCATCAACCGTGTCGTTTCAGTTTAATGATGACATTTTACTTAATGTAACAGGCGGAAAAAAGAAAAACATACAGGATAAAGATGCTGAACAATGTACCAATATATATTCACTTATTTAATCCCCTTTCCGGCGAAAACCCTTAATAGGCTTTTCGAGAGATTATTTTAAAAATAGGTAAAATGAGAGGAAAACCAGATTATTAATAAGAATATCACGAAAGAGAAAGAAAGTCGAATTGGGGATAAATCCGTTAAAAAACTTGCCCTTTTTTGTAATCCGGTGAAGAGAAAAACTCTCGAATGAGATTATAAATGAAGATATAATAAAAAAATACAATATTGGGTTAGTATACAGTGCGCCATTTTCTTCCTCTGCTCCTTTTTCCAACATCACCCCTTCATAAATTTGTCTTACCGTTCTTTCCTCGCCCATTCGTTCCAAGTATCCAAACCATCTCAACACACCTTTATTTATTTTATCGATAATGCTTATTTCAGCTTCACATTCTTTCCACATTACACCATTCAAACATATATCGTACATCGTTTTGTCGCACATTCCTCTGAGGAATCGCATTTCGCATTTATAAAACGAATTTGTGTTTATCTTACCGTTTCAGTTTATGTTATGGTATGCCGAGGGGAAAGAGGAAGCGGGATCAATTCGCATAAACGGAAATATTGAAATGCGGAATTGCATCTCGGCTAGCTTATTAGGTACCTTTCAGTACACATCCGTAGGATGAGAAACCGTTTTCAGAGAGAAGTTGAATTTGCTGACTAAAATGAAATCGTGATAACTCCTTAATATACAATAAGATAAATAACCAAGCAACTAATACAAGGATTCCGACTAAACTAATACTATTTTATTAAAATATAAGTGTCTTAACATGAGATGAAAAATCTTAAGTTATTGTTTGGTTTTTTACTACAGGTTTTATATTTCAAACATTCTTTGTACGGGCGTTTTTAGATCTCCATTTATCGTATTTTGTGCGCTTGTAGCTAAATACATGAATATTAATTAGAGATGATCATCAGTCAGGGATCCAAAATAAATTAACTGAAAAAATACTTTATGGAAAGATATTTGTATAAGTGATTAGTTATACATATACATATATGTTTCTTACCTTATGTTTTTTTATATGCCTATTTACTGTACCTTTTATTTCTATATATTTTACATTTCGCCCTGTGTTTTCTTATTTGTTACTTTCTTATCTGGTTTTCGGTCTTCTTACACTTGATCCCATGTCCCAAAATGAGTAATGGAAATTACTCATCGTGAATATTATATATGAGACTTATGTATGAACTATGTTTAAATCAACAAATTATCAATGTTAAGATGTCAAAGTGTAAAAATAACTGTAGATGGAGAAAACTCAGATTTGTGAACAAGTATTGTATTTGGACACACTAAAAATGTTGTTAATAAATATTTCGAAATTGCGAGGCAAAAACAGTTTTAATAAAAATTGTAATTAAAAATATATTTTCAGTACAGTTTATGACTCAGAAAACTGAAATTACTTTTATAATTACGCACACGTGTCAAGCGCGACGCTTAATTAAGCAAGGTTACTATAATTAATTGAAAAGTCGCAAAGCTAGATTAAATTTTAATACGCTAAAAACATAAAATTACACTCAACTTCTAGAGACGCCCGAAGTAGCTTAAATAATTTAAAGATAAGTTGGTATAATATTGCTGGCGATTTCTGTATTTCGGGGTTGATAAATATACAATTTTAATGGAATCTGTAGACAGCAAAGAGTTACTAAATTAGCAGACTACATATTTAATAAACTTGCTGACTAAAATTAAGGATCGTTGGGAGAACCACTTTCTTAAAAACCAATCAACTTACAGATTGTTAAAAACTTCGCCTATTATTACGAAAAACGTTAAGGACACTTGTGGAGTGAAGAAAGAAAAATAAAGTAAGAATGATTGGTCTGTTTTAAGCCTGTCAAGAGAAGTAGATAATTTTCTCGAATATTTTTTTGCAAAACCTTTGTGGTTCATATTCAAGGTTCTTGTCGAAACCTGTTGGAGAAAAGTATTAAAAATAAAAGTGGTTAAAATTAAGTTCTAGTTTTATTTTATATTAATCATTTTCATTTAATGATAGAACTACATAATTATAGACCCTTTCTCTTTGATATATTAAAATGGATGATAATTATCTTGTCATTATCTTAAGAATTCAATTATACTATGATTATACTGGAAATTTCTTTTCGTGCATTTTTATTATTTTCATTACAACATCGTATATTGTAATGAGAATAGTATTATTATGCTTAAGTATATGCAAATTCTTGTACACAAACACTGGACTTCACCCCCGAGAAGGTAATATTAGGGCTTAGAATATATTGTTGAGTGGTTTAAGTGTGTAGTCACTTTACACATTGGTGAAATTCATTATTTATTTAAATTTTAACTTATATTAGTAAATTGCACATTTGAATAAAATCTACCGTGAAACGCGTTTTAATCCATTCAAAACCATAGTCAAACACGTGTCACAATAGATTTTAATAGATGGTGATATTTACCGAGTAAAAGCTAAACTTGAAATTCATAAATTTGAGTATACCGAAGAGTGATGTCGAATTAATAAACGAAATTCATCATTCTATCTGTACAAACATTTTAACAAATTCAATATTTGAAAAACGAAATTTTCAGAATGAACAGCGTGGAGATATATTTATTCATCGTTCACTTTGTGGAAAACCACATAATTTTTTAAAGTGGTATTACACAAAGTGAACGATGAATGACAAGGAGGGTGTATTATCATATTAGTACAATGCTTTTAATATTATTAAATCATATCTGCTCCCTAGGTGGAGCACATATATGGAGTCCACAAACTGTCTTCAGGCTTTTCTGTCGACTGCCAGCTCCCTTGCAACCTCCCAAGTCAGATCCGCGTCCCGAAGTTGTGACGAGAACTGCCGACGAATTGTCAGCAGTGGTCGTCCTGGGAGGCGCGAACCTGATGCCTTGTAAAGCTCAAATTAAGGCTTTTAATATACAAAGTATATATTTATTTGTTATTGCTGATCTAGCGATGTGCTATTCCAACACTTTTTAATCAAGCCATTTGAATGTCCATCAGCGACAAGAATAGCAAATATTGCGTATTCACGCTACATGGAGCTTGGTTTACGTTTCCAACTCGGTTCATTTCCGCTGAAAGCACACGCCACTGAAATGAGCTTGTGTTTAGTTCCGATTGAGTTCTCAGAATGGAGTCGCCGTTGCAAGGGAGTGGTACAAATCTCGGGGCGACGTGAACAATGGTACGTTAACACGCCCTTATATATATATATATATATATATATATATATATATATATATATATATATATATATATATATATATATATATATATATACATATATATATATATATATATATATATATATATATATATATATATATATAAATGTATATATATATATATATATATATATATATATATGTTTTTCAAAGCGATACAAGAATCTTGAGTTCAATATTATAAAGGTATTTTTATTATTTTAAACTGTAATAGTAAGGGGGCGGCTTGTGCACTACCCGTAATATCACCGTCCGGCAGTCCGGTTTTGAAAAATAAAAGCGTCTACGACAGTTTAGCGTGATCGAGCGCAACGTATTCACACACCGATCAAGAGCACCGATCCGAAGAAAGATGGACAAAAGCACAAGCCAATCCAAGCCAATCATCGTTTTAAAACGCTAACTGAAGTACTGGACAGTAAAATTCGGCGCTTGTGCACTACACGGAATTCAACTGTTCCATTCGCTCTATGACGGTCGTAAGTCCCGTAAATGCCCAGATTTCCATATTCTACTTTATCTTTGTTGAGATGTCGAAAAAATAATATAGTAAATAAAAGTAATTTTTCTCTCTAATATAACCCTGAACTGGAAGGGTGGTAGATAAAACGTACATCAAAATGAAAGTATAATATTATCACACCTGACATAACTCCGCCACGTGTCCATGCATACCAACTTGAAACCAGACACAGTAAAGCGTGAAATAACGGGATAATTAAACTGCTCCAGCCTTAAGAGCATTGTGCGATTTGGGAGGAGTTTAGTGCCATCGCGGGAGAGGTGAGGACACGTGTCATAATTCATAACCATGATACGCGTGGAGATAAGTTTCATAGGGTTCTGCTAAAAATATCGATAGTAGTGGCGCTTTGTCCTTCAAGATTCCACCGATTACATAAAACAGATTTTTTTCTTTGCAATCGTTCGGCAGTAACAATAATCTCGGGTAATTTAAATTTATTATTACGATATATAGCGCTACAGGTGCATTGATACTGGTCAGTGTGTTTTTTCAAGAAGGCTTAGTCCTACATTTTGACATCTTAACAAGACATCTGAAGAATATGGAAGTCTGGGTCCTTACAGGGATTATGACCTGTCCACGGGCTGGTTAAGTGATCATTTTACACACGTGCAACATTCACCATTCTACCCACGATGACATGAAAATCACACTACTCTAAATTTCGAAATTCCTAGATATATCATTAATCTCACGACACGGTACATGTAAGCTCACAACAGCCATCTATTGCGGATTGTGAAAGCTTTTTATTTAGCAGAGACACTTTCATTTATGATGAGACGTCAAAATGTAAACAAAAACTCAGACATGAAGTGGAAAAAACCCAGATTTGTGAACGAGTATTGGGACACACTCAAAGTGTTGAAAAGGCTTTGTTCTATAATTTAATAAAATAATAGAATAATATTAATAACAATAATTTTCCAAGTACATAATATTCCATAGAAGGATGCGGTAAAGAAAACAAATATTTTTTTAGTTGAAAATACTGTTTGCAAAGTAAATAAGTATCAGCACAGTGTTCTCGTAGGTAAAATGAAAGAGTTGAGCTTGTAAGGTTTCCCGTCGCGCGTCGCGTAGCCTGAGGGGATTATGGGAATATAAGAAGCTTCTTACATTTCTTCACAGAAAACTTTCATCACTCGTATGGGAGGATATTTTACATTCAAATTGAATTTGAGGCGTTGCTATAGTGATAAATTTAGATGCGTATATTTTAGCTAACGGTAATCCTTTATGATAGGGCACCTGGAGATCCATACGGGTACTCGTACAAACTTGCGAAAGCCTACTTACTATTTCAGGCTTCATTTTTTCCCCACGTGCCAGTGTTGTCCTTCACCTTCAGCTCCTTTACTGGCGTCATCTATATTCTATCGAATATATTCACAACTAGATTCAGAAATCTGTAGCGCAGGGCTGATCACCCTGCTTCCATATTACAAACGATCAAGTTAACACCGCGTCGTTCCTTTTAAGTGCCTTATGCAACACTTGGGTGTATATAAGGACCAGAAAAAGTACTTTGAGGCGTGAATTTTCGTTAAAAAGGCGATATTTTTGAAGAAACATAAATTCAGGAGAATTTTGGAATTACTGTTTTATGAATAATTGGATCGATTCTGTCAGTTCGGTTGAACACTACCTCGTGTTTTCGGACATTTAAGTTTCCACTTTTTAAACGCGTTCAATAAAATCTATTGCTCCTGTAACATATGACACGGCACGTACATACAATATTACTTTGAAACACAAACGCTGCTCACGTCGCAGTAAAGGTTTAAGTCAGTAACTAAGGGAGATAATGTAGATCCATGAAAGGATTTTTCTTTCAGGTATTATATACTACTTACATAATACTATGTAAAGCTGTGAGATACATTTGATGGCGTAGATAAAGTAACAATAAACACGCACGTATGTATAAAACGTGAAGCTCCTACCAACAAGACAGGTCGTGAGTTACATGACTTATGTAGGTCTTGGCAGTGAGCTGTAATACAAAGGGAGGTCACAATAGACCTAATATGGTCGCAGTGACATAAGGGATGCAAGATTCTTTGACTCCAAAAAAAATGTATAAAACGTACAAAGCAAAAAAAAAAAACAGAATACAATAAAAAAAGTAATTAAGAAAGGGTAGGGGTTTAATTGACTTAATAGCCCTATTTGAATCCTTAATTTGCCCGTTGTTACGATATCTTTAGCGTATTCCACGTATCCTAGAAAATACTCTTAATATAAAATATTATAAAAGAAGCATTTTCATAAAAAAATACCGCGAGTCGGAACGAAAAAATGGGTATTATTTAACGCTGACGAATAACAAGAACATTTTAATGCAAAAGATAAAAAAAAACGTATATGAAAATCCCCACATCTTCAGAGAAATATATCAAAAAAGGAATATAAGAACGTAAGAGCACATATTATTTCTTGGAATTTTTCATTTAATCAGAGAAGAATACTAAGAACACGGATATATTGGCGTACACATAAAACACATTTTTTTGTTGATAAAATAACAGAAAAGCAAGAAAATGCCTTCATTTAGAATGTGAATTTTACACGAATTTTCTACACATTTGGATTTAAAAATATGTTTGTATCGCATAATATAGGGATACATGCAACCTTTCACTGGCTATATGGGGTGGGAGGGGAGAAGAAACTTACAGCCTGTTGCTCGCCACTCACCACTAAACCTTTCCACAGGACCTTTTGTCGTTCGAATTAAAAATGATTGATCGTCCATTTAAAATAATAATTTTTACTAAACTTAACGACATTTTAAATTATAATTTATGTCCGTCCTTCATTCTGCAATACTTCACGAGTTGTCGATATGCAAAATATGGCCGAAAAAATCACTCCACTTCACCGTGATTACTCGTAAATTTTAGAAATGATTTTAATACTAAAATTCCTTTTAAGTGTTTTTTTTAATCATCTCACATTCATTGTGAGATTTTTAGAAAAAATTATTTATTTGGCAGTCTACTAGTGAAAGGATGTTTCTGATAGTCAAAAGTATTATTTTTATTTATAAACAAAAAAATAATAGAAAATAATATTAACAATTAATGCAAAAATTCATAGTTTGGATGCGTTAAGCTTTATCATTTTAGAAATTATGACCGCAATTCTAGAATTAGGTTCAGAAAGAAGGGTGGATACTTGGGTGAGGAGCATTGTGAGATAAATAGTTTCGAACAGACTTGTTTCGGAAGCTATGCTTCCATCTTCAGGTCTAAATATAAGCATAGCTTCCGAAACTAGTCGTTATAATAAAATAAACTCAAGTGGTGAAAAGTAAGTGTTTTTCTTTTACAATTTCATCATGTCTTACCACAAAGTGAATGCCGAAACAAAAAAGTATAATAATAATTTCTATAAAGATATAAAAAAAAAACAATTTATGCCATAATAAAATATTGAATTACAGGAGTATTATCGAGTTCGGTTAATATTTGAAGAAAAAACAAAAGAGAATTCAGAGAATAAACGAAAAGGAAAAAAAAACAACAGAATCACGGGAATTCTTTTTCGTTGGCAAAAACAATATTATTTCAGCTTTATATTAAACTGAACTTATAATTTCAGAATAAATTATATAATACTGAAATATATTTATATTCATGAACAACATAAAAAGTTCACAAAAAATAAATTGTTTTTAATTTTCGGATGATGAATTTATATAAATTAGTGTATAAAAATGTTTCCAAACAGTCAAAAATGATAAATAAAACCTTATCTGTGAAAACTGTATTACTCTACCTACTTATAGGCATATCCGATATATGAAATTTAATTCATTATTTAAATTATATTTGGAAATATGAATTAAATTATATTTTGTACAAAGTAATTGTATCTTGAATTGTTCTTATAACGGCCGCAGTAATCGCTGGAAATTAAAAGGAGAGAAGTGCGCCCATAAGGTCTTCTTCTTGGTGTGCTTTGCCGCCCATTTTAAAGAGTGATAAGCCTCCCGCGAGGTCGGTTTCTAGGTATCGATCCATCTATTTGGTGGTCTGCCCGGGAGTCGTCTGCCTTGGGGTTGGCTGTGTAAAGCAAAATGGGGGAATCTGGATGGTTCCATACTCCTTACATGCGCATACCATTGTCTTCATCGTTACCTTCCCCACCTAACGACGTCTTCGATCTCGCATTAGGTAAAGGGTTTAAAAGTTTTCATGCTCTATGTGTTGGGCAATGTTGACAATGTTACCTATTATTCATTCGAAATTGGTCGCAGTCACAAATTATGCGAGTAAAAAAGGATTGTTATCCAACGATAAATACTTAAATGAACATTTTAAAATACCCCGCGGTCGATTGTTCTTACGAACGGGTTTTCAGAAGGGTGTGGAGACTAACATATAAAGGACTGTTCGTTCAGTAAACGTATATTATTGTATATTTGAAAATTTGTTTAGCAGTTAATACATAATAGTTGTATTTACGAATACATTCAGTAAAGTTAAAAACAACCAAAGTCTACCCCGAGGGTTTCATATTACATATCATGTTTAGTTTGGTAGACATTTACAGAAATTCAAGCTAGAAATTTTAGTATCCTAAAATGAATACCTTTATAATATTTACTGCAAATATTAAAGAGGGAATAATAATATGACGGTATCGGCTCACTAAATCTAAAAATATAATGGATTTTGAAACAAAGTGAAATATTTGGGTAAAGTAATTGAAGAAAGAAAAACGTAAGCGAGAAACTAGATTAAGACAAAGGGAGGCCGAAAATGAGAAAATTCTCGGTGTTAACGTAAAATATTAGGTCATATATTATTCCGCTGTAAAGAGCAGTCCATTATTAATCAACATTACGCGATTTCACAGATAATGGGTAATAAATTACATTTTCATAACTTGTAGGCCTCGCTAACTAACACAGTAGCAAGAACGAAAAACTGGCTTTACGTTGTGTGTGTGTTGAGTGAAACATCCAGAACTAAGAAAAAACATAATTATTTATCATTAAGTTAATAACGATAGCTAGCTAGAACTAAGAAAAAACATAATTATTTATCATTAAGTTATTAACGATAGCTAGCTGTATGCCGTTGCTATGGCTTAGTTTACAACATTTTGAGTGAGTCCAAATACTTGTTCACAAAATCTGGATTATCTCCAATTACAGGAGTTATTTTCATATTATTTTTTGTCAAAAAATAATATGAAAATAACTCCTGTAATTGGAGATCATCCAGATTTCGTGAACAAGTATTTGGACACACTCAAAATGTTGTAAATAAATTATCTGGTCAAATTATAAGCTTAAATAATGAAAATGGTATTTTCTGGCGTTTCTCATGTGTGTGATTATAATCCAGGATTCGGACCTCACATACTAATATAAGAGTTTCTGCTTAGTAAAAAGCTTCTTTACATCTCACCAATAGATGTCTCTAGTAAGTTCTAGTGATTCAAGAACAAGGTTTCTAAATTGGTTCACATATATAGAACTTCCAAGAATTTGAGTAGTGTGGTTGTCAATGATGGGTAGAATTGGTGAATGTTACACGTGTGTAATGTGATCACTTAAACCAGCCTATGACGGTCGTCAGCCTCGTAAATGCCCAGACTTCCATATTCTTCTTCATCTTTGATGAGATGTCAAAAAATAATTAGTTTGTTTAGATGAAAAAAAAATTGAAAGCACAAATTTATAATATGTATAGGTGCCCTCAGCACGGGGAAACCAAGTGAAGGCACATTGTAAATTGTAATTAGTAATTATGTGTACGAAAGAAAATAAATATTCACAATGTTTGTAAAACGAACATTGAACATGCTAAATGACAGCACCTGTCAAGGATCACGCTGTCCGCCATGAGTAATGTTTAGTATTGCGTATGTTGTTGCAACGTCCACAGATGTCGCTGCTAATGCAGTGAAAAAAGCTCTTAAAAAAAAAACAATTTTATAAGTCTGATTGAAAAAAACACGTATGTCGTATGTGGCAATCTACATAAACAAATTTATGTAGATTGCCACTTTAAAATTTCTGATAAAAGATTTTTATATTCTTTCAATATTGTTAAAAACATATATTCAGTTCAATGAATTAATTAAACATTCCTACTTATAAAATATATGAGTATTCTAGTAACGCTGCGCCTTTACAACAGAAGGGAATAAGATTTTGTGCTTGGAGAGGGATTTACAATGAATATTTATTTATTATACTCAATTACGAAGAACATAAATAATTTTTAGTTAGTGATAAAAACAAATAAGTTAAAATGGCAATTTTTTTTTCTTCCTCAATGTGACTAATAATTGATAGTGTCAGTGTATCGGGGTCGCCTACCACGTGACGTAATGCGGGGCGTCGGGGCGTCGGGACGGCGGATTAAGGCGCCGTAAGCACACCGCTTAACGAGTCGTAAAGCGCCGGCCGATACTTTATGTCCCAGATAACGAGACCAGTTGCACGACCGAGACTCGGTCTTAGTGCGGACATCAACACTATATGTTCAATCGGGGTAGGCTATTTTTAAAACGGGATTTTTTCATTTATTAATCCGGCAATCACTGAATCTTACATCTAAGAGTTAACTCTCAGATAATTATATTTAAGAGTGGACTCTAAGATGTAAGAATCAGGAGCCTGATCGTATTCATAAATATATTTATAGATTTATTCAAGTTGACGATTAAGTTAACGCCGTGTGTATTCTATGCGGTGTCTTATGCACCTATTATTGCGAGCAGTAGGGTTTATTTTTTTTAGAGATCGTTCACCACTAAAGAACGAAGCTCTTATATACTCGTACATTTGATTAATTTTCAAATACAAAGTAGAAATTACTTCAAGCGCTTTCTTTTCAACTTAACTAAAATACTTTGTATATTTAGAGTTTAGTACAAAAAAAACGTGTTTTAACGGTTGGTGGAATTTTCTGGGATTTCGCATATGTTACGCGTGTGAAATACGACATATTGTAGGCAGGAGAATAATATGAATAATAATAAGAGGAAGAAAAAATAATAATCTAAGCGCCGTTGGCGAATAATTCAGAGAAATAATCTTGCGTGATCTCGCGCGGAAAATGAATAGAAAACATGTGATGGAAATGAGAAATACGTAAGAATGGGATGTAATTTTTTTTTGTTATTTTCTTTAGAATTTCAATAAATGAAAATCTTCACGCGTGATGATTTACGAATGTAACTAACGTTTTGTTGAAAGAAAATTGCCATTGAATTGATTGATTTCATGTCAATTAACACAAAGATTATTAGAAAAAAATCTACTAGTTTTAAGAGGATCATCTAATGAAATGGATATCTTATCGTTTTGGCGACAAAATGATCTATAATAGAAATGAAATATTTTTAAAAGTGGATAGTTAAAAAAATATCGTTTAAAAATCTCTAGTGCGAGACTTCTCTATCATCGACCTTTAAAAATGTCGAAGCCAAAAGAAAAAATACCAAGTAAATAGACATATTTTTTTTAAATTCCTGAAGCGATGATAAATCGATGCGTAAAAAACTGAGTTAATTTTCATCACAACCTAAAAATCGTTTTTGTGTACGATGGGTTACTTTGCCTTTGTTCTGAGGACACTACAAAATGTTGAAATTATTATTTTATGGGAGATATATTGTGTTTTTGAGTACGGTTAAAATACCAGAACGCAAACAATAATATTTCTCTAATTTACAGATTGGGGTGAGAGCGTCAAGTAAGATGAGCGGTTGGTGAAATATGAAATCGTATGCCAGAATTAGGTGAGGATTAATTTCCTCCCCTGACAGAGGTAGAGGGTTAACAACCGACGCTGCTCGTTGGTGCCGTGTAACAGTAGTTGGCTCCGTGTAACGGAAGTTACGAGGTCATTTCTCGGCCTGGAACTTCCGTTACGCAAGTACCTGATCTAGACTGCTCTAGTTCTGAGTTGTATAATCTAACCTAACCTACTTCAACGAAGTTCAGGGTGCTCAGTTTAAGAAACAATTCGATGCATATATTTTTCTTCCTTGTTCCCTCTAACTTTGTAGACTATTGGAGTCAGCTCTTGTTGTCCTCAAGTTGTAGTGTCATAGACAACATCACCTAGGCCATGCCTTCGAATCATGTTTTCTTTCTGCAGCATCCATGAATTCGTTGGTCTTCCTCTAGATGTCTTTCGAGGAAGATCCATGGCGATTACCTGGTTCATAATATGTTTAGGTTCTCTGCGTCCTATGTGCCCATTTCATCTGAATTGCCTTTCACAGGTATTCATTCACAAGAGTGAAGTTATTTAGTTTACAATGATCTCAACAGATGGCAATTCCAACTGAGAAACAAAAGCGTTTGTTTAAATACTCCAAATATATATACAACTTCCGAGAATTCAGGACACATGGATGTTTAATAAAAGGCAGAATGGTAAACGTTACACAGTGAATAAATTGATAACTTAAGCCAGTCAATGACATGTTGTAAGCTCTGTAAATACCCAGACTCTAAGGGGTTAATTAGAGTGTATCAGAAAAATGGGGAAATAATGAATTAAACTCTCCATAATTCTAATCCCACGAAAAAGACAGATCGAAACGACATGACGTCACGGTGCCAGATGTTAAATTCAATATTCTTTCATGGTGACAATACCCTATCGGACACATATTTTTTTTTAGAAAAATGAAGTAAATTTAAATTAATTAAAATAACAGAGTTTGGTGAGCTTTCATTTTATGTAACTATATTATAACAATCTATATTTTTTGTTTTCACAAAATTCAACCTCCAATTAAATCGTCCACGAGGAATATTTTGTGAAAATGGCGCTATAAAATTATCCAATATTAATTTGGCTTACCATCATTATTTTCTCTCTAAGCGGATTTAGAGAAAGAGGTATTTTATTTATCGGCGTCAATTATTTTCGGATAACAAAGACGTCTTGTGTACCCAATAAGAGATCAAAAGAAAGTCACGGTTCGGCGGTTGGCATCCCTTCACTTCAGTCAAAGGGAACAACAAACCTCTTTACGTAACATATAACAAGAATAAATAATGAAAAAATCTCGTCCCAGTATTCGAGTCGCGTGAATGAGAATTCAACAGGCAGGGAAAAGAGGAATGTATTATGTATTCGAAAATGTTCATAAAACATTAGGAGCGTAAGCTCGGTAGTAAAAACAATAAAAATGTTTCACGGGTTTGTGAATAACATTTTCTAAAGTTAACGCGAAACGTTTCGAGTGACTTTCTACCCGTGTTTCCCTGCCGCCCCTCCCATGCCCCCTGCCCCCTGCCCCCTGCCCCCTGCCACCCTACCCACACGATCCGCACACCCTACATCGCCCGGACAAGTACCACTCCAAGAGATAAAAGACAACTGGGCCTATTTTAAAAGTTGTCTGTTGAGATGTGCGATAGCTTTAGATGTAATTGTATCAGTTTAACTAACTAATTGACCATCAAGCCGCTTCCCGCAGAAGTAGGCATGAAGAAAATAAATGTCACGAAGATTCACGGACCTCCTTATACGTACTCCTAGATTATTCAGACTCCTAGTATTTGGAATACTTGATCATGTTAAGTTTTCCTCCAGTTTCCTAAACTAATATGCATAAATAAATGTTTGAAGAGAGAAACAGAAGGCTTTTTATTTACAGAGCTCATGACTTGACTTTGGCTGATTTTATACACTGTGTAACATTCGCCATTCAGCCCATTATTGACATCCACAGTACTCACTTTTTTTAACTTATCATAATTCTCATAACGCTTTATATTCGAATCCACGGGAGCCACCATGGTTAGTACAAATAAGCTTTTATATAGCAGAGACCGTTTTATTTAAATGTATGCAAGAACAGACGTGAATAAGGATATGGACATACCCAAAAATGTTGTGAATTATAAAACGTAATGAGCGAGTAGCGTATCGCAGAAAAAGTTTTAAAAAACTCAAAATTTCGACGATTCTGCAGATCCGACCTTACTCGCGGGACGTATCGGCAAATTTTGTAAATAAATTATGATTACAAATAAATTACACATATCGCTCACTCCTTTCAACAACATATATAAAAAAAAACTTGATTTTTCAGGAGATCGTTTTTAAAGTTTAAAAATATAATAATATGTATTGAATATAAATATCAAGCCACTTATTGAACTTTTTACTGCGCAACAGATCTTTTTAGATAAAACCAGAATGTTTTTTCTTCGTTTGAAAAATATTTAGTATATTAAAAACAATAATCAAACAATACCTTTTCTTCAAAATGCAAGTAAATATTAAGTTAAAAATATGCCGCTTTTGATGGGGTGAAGTAAATTTTCTGGAAATTCCAAGAACATGCACAACTGAAAATGGACGATTTTTGATATGTAACGTTGTTGAAAGGAGTGAGCGATATATGAAATGCGGTTTTTATCCGGGGAAGCGACAATTTTCCAGAGCTCACGGGCAAAACAATGCTCAGGGCCTTGACCCGACGCCGGGTAGTCTGGACGTACCCGCTTCAACAGATGGGGTTCGGAGGTACTCTAGGGTAGGGGGGTTGCACCAGTAATCGCCACTGCAGCTCTAGGTAGTCCGGGCAGAACACACCTTCATAGCGATGCATCGACTAAAATAATTAAGTGAAAAGGATATTTTCTGGCGTTTCATGCCATGCAAACATAAGAGTTTCTGCTCAATAAAAAAAGCTTCTTCATCTCATAAATTCTTCGTCTCTATTGAAAATTCTAATAATACGACTAGTAAGCCATTTTTCACTGTAATATGATTTACATGTAATCAACGATCACGATAAATCTGCTTCGATACGGTGGAGTGCCCTACGCACCACTATGTGCAGATAAGAGTAAGATGAAAGAAGACGTTCTCAAGAAGACAATAGATATTCATAAATATGTTATTGTATCCTGAATCCAATTAACGAATTCAATTACAAAATAAGATTTTATTTAAATACTTTAAATATTTAAATCAAGCACTAATTTGAGTCTACTAAATATTTGTTTTAATTTTAAAAATATAAAACAAAAAATATTGTGATAATTGTTTCGCCTTGTAAAGACATTCTTAAACTAATGACATATTTCTAGCTAATGACAAATGACTAAAATCAGTGTTTGATTTAAAATATTGATTTGGAGTTTTACAAATTAAACGCCAAATAAAAAAATACGTTTTTAAAAAAATTAAATATGTCTATGATCAGCTGATAAATTAACGGATTGCTAAAACTTCGCTTCATAATATAATTTTAAAACCGCATAGCGACGTGAATGCGTCTCGAGAAAAATCACCAATTATGAGTTGGGACGTTGTTCTTGCAGATAAACGCTATATATTTATTGTTCTCTTACTTTGAAACTAATACTAAGATTATTAATGGGCCGAAAATTCGGCAAGTCTCAGGTTACTTTGGAAATTCCAAAATTATAGGATAAGTTTGTAACTGTAATACGAGCACGAAAATTTTTAATTTTCACAACATTTCGTTAAAAAACCCCGTTCGCTGTATTTGCGCCCGGAAACGAAAGATTGATAAAGACATAGAAAGGAGAGTGAATGCTGGGAACAGAGTGAATGGTGCACTAAAATCAGTTTTAGCAAATAAAAATCTATCAGCGGAAGCTAAACTGGCAGTACACAATGGAGTTCTGGTTCCAACCCTTATGTATGGAAGTGAAGCATGGAGTTGGCAAAAGAAGGATGAAAGCAGACTGAATGCAGTCGAAATGCGATCCCTCAGACGAATGTGTGGCAAAACGATGTTTGATAGATGTTCGAATGATGAAATAAGGAAAGAATGTAAGGCTGAGATAAGCATTATCGATAAAATTAAGAAAGGTGTGTTGAGATGGTTTGGACATGTGGAGCGTATGAGTGAAGAAAGAACGGTTAAACGAATTTGTGGGGCGAATGTAGTTGGAAAAAGAAGCAGAGGACGACCGAGGAAAACTTGGCACAATCAGGTATGTCAAATACTTGAAAGCGGCCGGGTCAGGAGTCGTAATAATCGTCGGGTATGTATGAGGAGATGCATGAATGTAGAAGAGGCAAAGAATGTTTGCAAAGACAGAGTGGTGTGGCGTTCGATTCTCTCTGCCTACCCCTGCGGGGAAGCGGCGTGATGGTTAGTTAGTTAGTTTAACGTGTTTTCCTCGTTACCAGAACGATTTCGTTAAAAGCCTTACAATGTTATAAATAAGGCATCGAAATATCTCTGATTTTATTAATAATAATAAAAATAAAAACTTGAGATAATTTTAAAGCGTTGTTTTAATAAAATATTTCTTCTTCTTCTTCATCTTCTTGCTCAATGCTGAGCGTCGTGGTCTTCTGGAATGTCAGGCACTTGGTGCACAAGTCCTCTCCATTCTTCCCGGTCCTGGGCCAACTTGATGGCAGCGTTTAGCGAGGATCCGGTTAATTCCTTTATTTGGTCTGTCCATCTTGTTGGAGACCGTCCTCTTGCCCGCTTGCCTTCAACTGTACCTGTTACTACCAGTTTTTCAAGACTCTTCTCGTTCTTTCTGGCGATATGCCCAAAGTAGGACAGAATCCTTTTCCTGCAAGTCGTGGAGAGTCTTTCTGTCACTGACAGTTCGCGGAGAATGGAGACGTTTGTGCGTCTTGCAGTCCAAGGAATGCGCAGCATCCTCCTCCAGCACCACATTTCAAACACATCCAGCATATGTCTTTCCTTTTTCCTCAGTGTCCATGTTTCCACTCCATACAGCGCAATGGAGAATACAAGAGATTTCACTAGACGGGTTTTCGTTTTCCTCAGTATGGACCGATTTTTCCATATCTTCGCCAGACTAGACATTGCTGATTTTGCCATTCCAATTCTTCTCCGGATTTCTGCTTCACAGCCTCCATCTTTAGAAATGAGTGCACCTAAATAGATAAAGTCGTCGACTTCTTCATAATCCCTTAAAGAATTGTTCCTTATCAGGGTGCCGAATCGGTCGATGACAAGAACCTTGGTTTTACTTTTGTTTATTTGCAGTCCTAAATGCTGGCTTTCTATTTCGACTCTATGGAGGAGTTCAGCCATTTCGTCCTCATTGTTGGCTATTAGCGTTGTGTCGTCTGCGAACCTTATATTGGAGATCTTTTTGCCCCCTACTGATACGCCACCTTCCCACCCGTCTAGTACTTTCCTCATTATATATTCTCCATATATATTGAAGAGATCAGGAGACAGTATACACCCTTGTCTCACGCCTTTTTGTACTTGAAATGACTCTGAGAGGAAATTATCAACTCTTACCGATGCCAAATTTTGTACGTATAAGTTGTGAATAAGAACTATCAACTGTCTCGGTACACCCATTGCTTCCAAAACCTTCCACAGGCAATTCCAATTCACGCAGTCAAAAGCCTTTGTATAATCAATAAAGCAAAGTACAACCGGAACCTTGAACTCCCGACTTTTCTCGATTATTTGTCTTATGTTCAAGATTTGCTCACGTGTACCCTTGCCTTTGACGAATCCAGCTTGCTCAATTGAAATTTGCCAGTCGAGGTAGTGTTTTAGCCTTGCTTTTAATATGTGTAGCAATATTTTGCTGGCATGAGAGATGAGTGAGACAGTTCGATAGTTTTCACACTTTAGCGTAGAACCCTTCTTGTGTATCGGAATAAATACAGATTCCACCCAGTCCGTTGGCCATATTCCTGATTCCCATACCGAATTACATATATCGTGCATCCTCTTAATGCCGTCATCGGTCATATTCTTTAGGAACTCAGCTTGGATTCCGTCCTTTCCAGGCGATTTGTAGGATTTGAGTTTTTTAATGGCATTCTCTACTTCCTGGAGGATTATATGGGGTTCATCTGGATTTAAATCATTGAATTCTGCCTGGGGTTGCATACTATCATCTTTGTATAGATCCGCACAATACTCTCTCCACCTTCTGATGACTTTGTCAATTTCACAGATGGTATTTCCCTGCCTGTCCTCAATGGTCCATGTTCGAGGCTTGAACTTCTTGGCGAGTGTTTTCACTTTTTGGAACAAGTCGCGAGTGTGATTAGTGTTAGCGTGACTTTCAATATCCTCGCAAATCGAATTGATGTATCGCTCTTTATCCGCTCTGCAACTTCTTTGCACTCTTCGGTTCAGTTCGGAGTATTGGACTCTTACTTCCTGGGTAGATGTGCTCGATTTCTTAAGCTGTTTCCTCTCTTCAATTAATTTCCAGGATTCTTCGGATATCCATTGACCTCGTGTTTCCATATTTGTCCTCGGGGCTTGAGACTCTTTGATGCTTGACGCTATGATATTCTTTAGCTGTGACCATTTGTCTTCAGGATTACTAGAATTATCGTGGGAACTCTGGATCATGGATGAGAAATTTACTTGGAATTTCTTCAAGATGTCTTCAGAAGGGGTAGTTCGTTTTTTAGCCACATTTCGTTTTATATTTTTCAGCTTCATTTGTATTTCAGCAACAAGAAGTTGATGGTCAGAACCGCAGTCGGCTCCTGGGAAAGTTTTCACATTACGAACAGTCGATCTCCATCTCTTACTTATCATAATGTAATCAATTTGATTCCTGTATCTATCGCCAGGTGACTTCCAGGTATATAGTCTGCGTATGTGGTTTTTGAACCACGTGTTCATAATAGTCAGTTCGGTTTCTGTGCATAAAATATTACCTCAAGGTTAATATAAATTTAACAAAGTAATGTTAAACAAAAGCAAAGTAAAAATAAACAATGAAAGTTTTTTAAGGGACGAGTATTTCAAAGTACAACAAAATGAAGAGAAAAACTTTCGGTATTACTTAATAAAGCTCTATGCCTTACTCCCATTAGACAATAAATAACGGAACAAGTATTTGGACACACTCAAAATGTTGTAAATAAATTATCTGGTCAAATTATAAGCTGCTTAATAAAAATGAAAATGGTATTTTCTGGCGTTTCTCATGTGTGTAATTATAATCCAGGATTCGGACCTCACATACTAATATAAGAGTTTCTGCTTAGTAAAAAGCTTCTTTACATCTCACCAATAGATGTCTCTAGTGAAGTTCTAGTGATTCAAGAACAAGGTTTCTAAATTGGTTCATATATATAGAACTTCCAAGAATTTGAGTAGTGTGGTTGTCAATAATGGGTAGAATTGGTGAATGTTACACGTGTGTAAAGTGATCACTTAAACCAGCCTATGACGGTCGTCAGCCCCGTAAATGCCCAGACTTCCATATTCTTCTTCATCTTTGATGAGATGTTAAAAAATAATAATAAATAACGGAACTATTTATAAAAGGACCGTCGATAATTGGATAACGGAGGTGGGTGGATACAAAATTAAAAGTGCTATTCGACCATGACATCTATGATTGCATGACTTACGATAAACTAGTAACTAAGGAATAATTAGAAAATAATTGGAGTGGAAAAGACCCAGATTTGTAAACAAGTTTGAACGATTTGTGGACACAATGCTGGGAATGAAAATATCTGGTCAAATTATAAGCAAAATAAAAATAAAAATAAAATTTTCAGGCGTTTTCCAGTATGTAAAAATAATCCGGGGTAGGATCTTGCAAACAAATAAAAGGGTCTCTGGTAACCAAACGCTTTCTCCATCCAACATAGATGGCTGTTGTGAACTGATATGTACTGTGTCACGAGATTGATCATATATTTCCAAGAGTTCCAAAAATTTGAGTAGTTGTGGTTGACAATCATGGATAAAATGGAGAATGATACACGTGTGTTAAGAGATCACTTAACTACTAGCCTATGACAGGTCATAAACCCTGAAAATACCAAAACTTCCATATTCTTCTTCATCTATGTTGAAATATCAAAAAAATACAAAAAAATTGTAAAAATAACTCCTAAGTATGGAAAACCCAGCGCTGTCGACAAGTTTTATTTATTTTTTGGACACATTCAAATTGTTGTAAAAGTTTAATGTATTAAATTTATTGTAAAATATGCCTTCGACACGGGAAGACCTAGTTAGGACACACTATTGAAAATTAAAAATTCATAAATGTATGATGAAAATAAATATGTTTTTAGTTTATCGATTTGTCGTTAAGAATTTTTACATTAGAATATTTTGTAATGATAAAAAATGAGAATTGAAAATTCACGCAGACAGACTTTCACGTTAAGATTTTCATTTTCACATTAATTTAATACGACAATAAAATAATAATAACACTCAAAAGTGTCACCGGAAAAGCGAAGGAATGATTGATTTCTTCGCGGCTACACAGATTTTCGTTCGGAAAAGACATTTCTCCGCGCGCCAGGAAATTTCTAGAATTCCGTACACCGGGAAAGGTGGATTTTTTTTTGGGGACGTACAAGACCAATATTTCATCATTTAAGAGTTTGAAAGCGCTCCGAGGCGTGACGGCGTTCATCGCCCTCGTCACTTCTCACCCTACGCTCAGGGGGATGATGAATTAAATATAGATATTATATTTTTCATGCATACGACTATGCATATAAAATTTTTTCGGATGCGGTATAGTAAGAGACATCCAACTTATAAATTATCTTTAAAACCTGTTATGATAAATAACTGTTTGGCGCAGACATTTTTATATTTTTAAAAAGAGATATAATTTTGTCTTTAGTATTTACACAAATATTTCAATTTCATACTATTTCTGTGAGCCTAAGCGGTTTATTATTATTATGTTTTTTACTTTTACCTTCTCTATACTCAGTATGCTACATGTAGACAATCCTCTAAAAATAGCGGCTTGCGGGTTGTTCCATTTAAAAAAAAATACTTAACTAATTTATTACATGAAAGCTGTTTTGCTTTGCGAAGACTTCGTGAAAATGTGTAAAATTTTTAAATGTGTAAATTTTTATGTCTGCTTTTAAAAAAATTAAGCAGACATAAAAATTGGATTATTCATCAACAAGAGATTATAATAAACGTTTTGACTCATTGGCCTTTGGCATAAATTCAACGATTTTTTTATTTAATTTATTTAAATTTATTAATTTACGTCGAAAAAGCGATTCGTTTAAACTCTAAGAGTAACTCTGAGAATAAGCAAGTTTGGATAAAATAGGAAAGAAATTAGATAGAAATGTTTACTTTCAGAATCCAAAAACGTCCTCAAAGTTTGAGTCAAGTTAGTTATTAATCGCGCAAAGCAACTTACCGTTGTTTATCGAAGCGACATTGACGTTTTCTAAGAACATTTTTCGATTAAAAGTAGGTAATTTAAAAACTGTTACCGCACCAAGGCAATGAGCAGTTTAAATATTTACAGTTGAAATGAAGCGAAGTTTGCGCCCCGCAGGTCTTCACATCACCCGTGAACTGCGCGGGGAGGGTTGCTGCGGTCGTCATTAATATTCATCGCACACCCGCTAAGGAAAATATTGCTCAACTAATTGAGAAAGTGGCCAACTCGAGGGATAACGCGAAAACGAGGAAGATGATTGATCGATCGGATAGATTTCACATCTTTCGGGGGCCGAGAGCGAAGATTGATGGAATATTTTCGAGGGACTTAATAGTTTTCCAATTGTTACTCTCGGAATGAAGTGTAAACAGGGAAAATAAACAAACCGGCAAAGTAAGACGAGAGAAAACCGTAAGTTTGAAAATATTTTAAGATATTTGCAATAACGTCGGTTTTTGTTCTCCGCGAAATGGATTTCTTATCGACAAACATTTAACTTTCAAACAAAGGATTTACATCAATCCGCAGAAAAACAAATTTGTACCGTAGAGATAAAAAAACACAAAATATTTTACACATTGTGTGACCTTCAACGATTCTCTCGAGATATGTTCCGTTGTTTTCTAAAAAGCTTTTGATCCTTTTTTTCGCATAAGTAGTATTCATATCTTAGTAAAATTACAAGGTAAAGTAAATGTACAAGGGAGTCACTTAGTAAGGCACGTGGCGAGTTCGTAGATCACAAGCGAATTATCCGTGAAGAACTAAGTTCAACCGTCATTTTGTTGAGCGCAAATTTCTCCAATTATTGTAATTCGGGTGCAAATTCTGATCACTATATATATATATATATAATAATAATAATAAAACCCTTATCCGCACCCCAATGGTGCATAGGGAACTGCGTCATATAAACGCAGTGTTATCTTGATCGTTTACACATGAAGGAAAGGTGATCAGCCCTCCGCTTCAGGTACCAGTCCAGGGTAATATTGAATAAATATGACAGTGAAAAAATCACTTATATTTATTTTACCCCCCTTGAGAATCGAACCCGGGACCTCCAGAACGGTAGCCGAACGTGCTGACCATTACACTACGGAGGCGGACAAGATCACTATATATATGAATATGCAAAGAGGAGAATATGCAAAAGAAGTTATATTGGTTCAATATGACATGTCCTAATAGGTTTTTTCCTTCGTGAAGTCAGCGCGGGGATTAAAAGTTTCGCATGTTATCAAATGAAGGGACGAACGGAGAAGGTTTTTTCAAGCACTTAAGTAAAGAAATTATAGTACGTGTAAAAATTATTTCATTTAATTTATTTTTACGAGAACTTTGATAGATATCTCTAGAGAACTGCATATATTCAAGAGCATTTCTATGTTAGCGGCGGATACTAGTGCGTCATCCAAATACCCATCTTATGCACTTTCTTATCCGGTTTAAATGAATCTGCACTGTAGACCAGGATGATCCGATTTACAGCCTTAATCCTTCAATGTTTTCAAGGACTTCTACCGTGTATGCACCTAATATGTATACATGTGTGTGTGTGTGTCGGCACACAAATTTAATATGGTTCTGTGAGTAATATAATAATATTCAGATCGTACAGTTAATTTGACAATATGACTCCGGCACTCCCCGCAGCAAAGAGACAATTTACACGGTTCACTAATTAATTAGCATCGGGGGAGAGAGACACCCTTTGATCCGGCGAATGGGGAGAGCAAACAAAACGAATAATGACTTAAATAAACGGTAATTTGAGCATATACCTAATACGAACTGTTTATATGAGAGTATTTATTCGCGTGTCTCTCAGACGAGTAAAAACAATATACGCTCGACGGGAAAACGCGTGCTTCGGCTTATGATCGCGTGCTTACCGGAGCATGTTAATATCAGGATTACCTTTTGTGAAGGTATTCATTGTTCGCTCACCTTTCCGCTACGTAGCGACTCCATTATTAGACGAATTCCCGATGAGCGAGTGCAGATTTATTAGGTTCTGATTTTACGTACGTTGCTGTATTAATATTTCGCAAACGTAACTAGACTTTAACCGTTACAATAAATACCCAGCTTCACACGCTTTATGAAACCATTCGGCAGTCAAATCGTTAAACTTCTTGGTAATAGTCTGTGATAAGGCACTTTCAGTGGTTTAAAGCGTTAAACGCGAGTATTTTTTATTTGTTTACACATATAGTTTTGTTGTCTGAGTAAGTTTATTTACGGTATATTTTGTGATTATGTTAAATCAGTTATGAATACCGACATGTAGTCCCTCGATAAGCGTAGGAATTTATGTACAATACCTAAACCGCGCGATCATACAAATGTCAGGTAAAAATAGTAACAAGCGTGCCTACAGAGTCTAACAAAATCTTAATAAAAATAATCCTTAGTGTTCCATTTTATTGGATATGAAATTATCTGCCAATTAATTTACAAACGTTATTTTTAAGGTGATTAATTTATTCGTAATTATATGTGTATATATGTATATGTATATTTATATATATATATATATATATATATATATATATACAGTATCTACTCAATGAATTAGGGCCACGCAGAATTTCGCGCAATTTCTCAATTCAAACAGGAATAACTCAGAGAAAACCTTGAATAAAACAACATTGAATTTTATTTACACATGAACACTTTATTACGCTTAAATTACGCATATTTTTTCATATAAATATAGTTAGTATTTAGTATTTCCACCTTTGGCAGAAATAACTGCCTCAATTGTTTTTGGCATACTTAAAATGCACTGTTTTATCATGTTCTTTATTTCTTCGTCTTCTGACCAAATTTTTTGAATATTTTTTTTTAGACAGTCTACTGTCGGATTTGGAAATGAGTATACCTTATTTTTTAACATGATCCATACGTTTTCTATAGGATTAAGGTCCGGAGAATTTCCAGGCCAGGGGAGCAAAGGCAGATTTTTGTTAGACAAAAATTTTATTATTGATTTAGCCCGGTGGCAAGGTGCCCCATCCTGCATGAAGGTGTATGGACCTTCTGTTGGGTCGAGTGTGGTAGAAGGGCAATAAAATTCGTTCGAGGACCTGCTTATAGGAATTTTGGTTCATTGTTCCTTCCACGAAAAACAACGGCCCAGGTAAATTGTTAATAATACATGACCATATCATTGTTGCAGGGGGGTGTTTGATAACTTTTATCACACAGGCCTCATTGTAACGTTCCATTGGTGTTCTCCTGATGAATCGACGGCTCTCTGTCACGGCTTCTAACCGGCACTCATCACTAAAGATGACCTGAAAAATAATGAAAATTTAAGTTTAATTCAAACATATAAGTTTATTTACTAAAATGATATGTTGAAAATTCAGTTTAAATAAATACCTTTTTCCAATCATCTACCGAGTAATTTCGATGTAGCCTGGCCCATTTTAATCGATCCGCTTTCATTCGTGGTGTCAATTTTGGTACTTTTACAGGGCGCCTGCATTTCAGATTTACTTCGTAAAAACGTCGCCTCAGTGTTGATACCGATATATTTATACCCTCTTCTTCCAATTTTATTTTTAATGTTTTTGCTGATGCACTACGGTTTTCTAAGGTACTTTGAACGATTTTTCGATCAGTCCTCGGTGTTGTTTTTCTAATCCTACGACAGTTCTTTCGCCGATTGCTGGTGGCGGGTGACTGATTTTTTATTGATTTTGAAATTCTGTCCACTGTTTGACGAGAAACGTTTTCTTTTTTTGAAATTTCTCTATTAGATAGTATTCCTAATTTCAGTAGCACTATAACACTAGACTTTTTTTCCTCAGAAATGTCTTTACTTTTTCCCATTTCGTCCTTTTCAAAAAAAACACTTGTGTTTACAAAAAAAAATTATATTTTATGTACTAAAATTAAAAATTAAGTTTTTTTCACAAGACACGATAACTATATAACCTCTTTGAACAAAACAACAACCAAAACTCAAGAAACTTCACTAATAAATGAGATAGGATTATTTTTTGAACTTTCAACTATCTGTCTACCTGTGCTAATTAGGGACCTTTCTCAGAAAAAGGGTTTGAAATTTTGTAAAGGGTTAAATAATCCAGGTATATTTTACATATTATTGAAAGTAATATACATGATATTAGATATCAATAGAAAACTTAAAGTATTTATGTAAAATAAATATAATAATCCAAAAGATTTCAGAGTATTCAAAAAAATAATGGGTGGCCCTAATTCATTGAGTAGATACTGTATATATATATATATATATATATATATATATATATATATATATATATATATATATATATGTGTGTGTGTGTGTGTGTGTGCACTACTACTATCACCCCGTTTTCCTGCAGGGGTAGGCAGAGAGGATGGAACGCCACACCCTTTTGTCCTCGCTTCCTTCACATCCATACATCTAGTCATACATGCCCTTTACATACAAGACTTTAAAAAAGTTCGGTCAAGAATTTTTTTTTTTACATAGTAAACGTTGAATAAAATTTAAACAAATTCTATGTCAAATTTATTGTTTTGCCATTCACTTTGTGGTAAGACACGATTTAATTAAAAATAAAACATTTATTTTTTACCACTTGAGAAAGTAATTTTCCTATATCAAATGTAAATTACTAAAAAGTTAGGTATTTAAAACACTAATGCCAACTAACCGGCGCGAGATTATCCTGATAAATCAGTTTACGTAGCTAAATGCAACCGAGTTATTTCAGTTACGTCGACTTGGCTAAGATTTCATGCTGGGTGCTCAGGAACGCGAGCGGGTCGCTACGGGCTACTCCCGGGTGCCGGGAAAGGGTTGGCGTCGGGGGGAGTCGCATTACCGCCTTATTGCTTCGCCTATCGCCGGGGAGGATCTGGCTTAGCGATAATTTGGTTACACGCTCGGCTCGGAATTCTACATCACAACATTTTACATACAACCGGGTGATCGAACTTTCTCGTAACCTACAAGCCTCGGGGCATTTCAACAGGCTAAACTAACATACACGAATACTGAACCTAAAACAAAAAGCGCTATGTTGATTGACGCGGGGATTTCGCGCTTTGTTTTCCATACCCCTTCTATAATAAATATCCTGAATACAATTTGTATTTAAAAGCATTGTTGATTTTATGGCATGGTAATATATGTTCACTTTGTGTAAAACCACTAAAAAAAAAATCGAATGGCTAATAAATCTGCAAGTTCCGTCTAGATTCACCGGACAGAGTTACATCTTTTCCCTTCACATAATACCAATAATAGGAAATCCACTTTCATCCCAAGTATTTATCAGACTGCAATAATCTCTTCAATTCAGTTGACATTTTTAGCTGCAAATACGAAGTATTGCCGCTTGGTGAGGCAGATACTTTACACTCGTCGCCTTCCTTGACTAAACACATTTCTAACGTTATTATTATTAATGCATTTATGTGTGCAGGTATGAACCTGTGTGTACGCGGAGCATATTTATATTATTCTCTTTTAGCTTTTTTGGTCAAGCACTCAAAATCGAGTGATACATTGTCTTTTAGTTATACCATATTAATTTCTTTAAAAAGTGAGCTTGTTCTGAAATCTTCACAATGTACTTTATTTTATCAATACACATTTTCTAAGACTTTACAAAATAGTTTTCACCTTTAAACCACATAAAAGATTTTTTCCTAATTAATTTTTAGAATTCTAAAATAGTTATTTAAATTTTCACACTTCTAAATATATCTCGTATCTAAAATAAATTTTGATATATTGTATGGCCCTAGAGGGATAAGCAAATGATTATAAAAAATTAAAAATCGATGGAATGGCTGTATAGATAATATTATTAGCATAAATTTTACAAAAGAAAAATAATTTTAAAGCACAAAATAAAGAAAACGTGTTTTACAGACCCTTCCAACCGGAGGGATGAGATGAACGGAGCTTATTTAGAAGAAAATATGTCAAATAAATATTTCCACATACTTATCTGTCAGTTCTAATGAGTCAAAGGAAAATGTAACCAAAAACAAACGTGCATAGCTAGAAGATGTTTCAGGATAAAAAAATACCTCCGAAATAAAATTTATAAAGCCAATGAAAATGTCACATCAAAAATCATTCAAATATATTTGTAATTTTCAAAGGCATATATCACGCCCTCTCTCGCAGAAGCATATAGAGAGTAGAACGTTATTTTGTATTTACCATTTATTTATTAATTTTTAAATCAAGCACAGATTTTTTGAGTCTACTAAGTTGTATTTTATTAAAAAACACATAAAAATTTATACTGTGACAATTGTTTCGCCTAGTAAAGGCATTTTCAAACGAATGATTTTACCAAGTAAAACACTTGGTGAATAACACAATTTCTTAAAATCTACCATGACACGTGTTTCGATGCATTACGAATCATTTTCTTACGGTTATTGAAAATGATACGAAATGCATCAAACACGTGTCACAATAGATTTTCTGAAATTTATTCATTAAAATGATAAAATTAAGTTAAAATGCAATTACCGTGTTATCGAGATTACGTCTTTATTTATTATTACAGAGGTGTTCAAACGGAACTATTCAAATGTGTAAATTCTGCGAGCGTACGCAGTTCATTTATCACTGAAGACTAAATGAAAGCAAAAGACGTTACGCAGAAAGGACGGAATGGCCCTGAAGTGGATTTAGGGAAATTAATGGTCCGAGGAATTTAAAAGACCTACTAACCCCTCGACAGGGCTTCGTGGAACGGAATCTGCCTTCCGCGAAAACGAAAGTCTCACTGCGGATAGTTCCGCAGCGCGTAGCATGAGTTTACAATTACCGGTATAAATCTGAAATGCGAGGCTCTTAAACTTTTCGATTAAGTTGAAATGATATCAGATGGCGGCGGGTGTGGTGTGAGAAAAGTTTAAAAAAAAGTAACTTCCTTACTTTAACTCTACTTGTGTTCGGTAAACAACGGTATCATCTTCCCGACAGCACTGAATGACAACACTAGGTAGTAAACTGACTAGTGACACCACTTAATTGCCCCGCTGACGGTGATAGGGACTTTGGAAGCATTAGTAATCATTTTAGTATTTGAATGCGAAAAACTATGTTTTCATTTCTACATGTATCATGAATCTCATAACACTATATTTGTGAGTTCACTGGAGTCATCATCTATGGTGAGATGTGGAAAGCTTTTATTGAGCTGAGAACCTTTTATATGTATTCAAGATCGGAACCCTATGAACATTATCCATATGTGATCTATGTCAATAATGTAAAAACAACTCTTAAGTGGAGAAAACCTTCATTTGTGAAAAAGTATTTGGACACACTGAAAATGTTGTGAAAAAAAGAGTTTTTCTTCTGAACCACAAAAAAACCGTTTCCGATAACCGAATGCTTCTATCGCATAAATCAAAATATAGAAGTGCTCTAAATATAAATAATGTAACATCATTACTAACCCCACAGATTGACAGTGGTAAATAAAACCTCGGAGCAGGAGCAGGAAGTTTGGAAAAGCCAATTAGGATTAACGCTTGAAGGATGCCGGGAAATACATTTCTCAGCATCCCCACAGCGAGCTGAGGAGGTAACCGTTTCGGGGCAAACATAATGTTTACCCTTAATTTTAAGGGGCGGAAGTTGGAAATTCCAAGTATGCTACAATGATTGCCTCTTGACTATAGGCAAGTCACCTGTTGTGCAATACGTAGAAATAATGCAACAGGTCGACATTCCTGCAAGATTTATCATTTATTAAAAAAATACAGTTCATTCCGCCGAACAAGGCAATAATAAAATTTAAAATATATGCGAGTATATACATATACTTATACAGTATCGAACAGATTAATTGAAACAAAACTTTTTTTGTTGTATTTTCGTTAAAAAAAATGTTAAATATTTTGTTTATTAGTTATTTCACAAATTAATACTTAATATGATCTTATTTGGGGTCAATTAAAGATTTTACTCTTCTTGGCGTCTATTATATAAGGTTTTGGCACGTGGATGCCATTTTTTCGTCTCGAAACCATACTTAGAGTATGGACAAAATGAGTTTTTCCACCGTAGTGCAATCTGGAGACCCGATTCTTACAGATTGCCGATGGATTTTCAGTTAGGTTTATGACTGGCAAAATTCTTGACCAATCTAACACAGTTCATTGTTTTTGTGTGAAGAATTTCATCATTTTTTTGGATTTGTGGCAGGGGGTTAAATCCTGCTGAAATATTCCATTACCATTTGACCTTCGTTTTTGTATCTCTGATAGTATCTTTTCCAGTAAAATTGGGTGATACTTCTCGCTATTCATCATCTCAGTCACTGAAAGAAGCAGCCCTGGTCCATAATACGAGGAACACCCCAAAAAAATTATCTGTTCGATACTGTATTCCTTATTTAAATTTCGACAACGACGATCTCAAACTGAAGCTTGGGCAACAGTTAGTCAAATACTACATGGCCAGTGTTATTATATAGAATTGAGCTCCGGGAACAAAAGAAACATTGAATGAGAATACAATAAAATCAGCAAAATATAAATTGTGGTTTGATTAAAATAAATAATAAAAAAGATCGTGGATTTCTACAACATAAATAAAACTAATTTAATATAAAGTAACATAATAAAATACCAGATACGCGAAATAGGTAAGTACTTTTCCGGGAGCAAAAGAAACATTGAATCAATAAAAAATACATGACGTGAAATAAGATGAGCTAATATTGAATACATTTTCCTTGTTTCGGCAAAATGACGAGTTGTCTCCGGCTATATAATATTCTTGGCTGTGCAGAATTACGCCCGGGGGAATTGGAAATGCTTAATATTGCATACACAATTACTCGCCGTAGAAATATGAGTACAATTTTATTGTTTAAAGATCGTTAAAAATTCAACGTGGAAGAAAAATACGCTTTAAGAGAAAAGCCGTAAGTTTATTGAAATTAATGTTCCACTAACATCAGAAAAGAAACTCTATTAATATTATATTATGTATACGACAAATGATATGTAGAGTATGTACGATTTAGATTCACCCTTAATAATTGTGACATTGTTATTTATGCCGAAATAACAATGTCACAATTATTTTTCTTTCCGAAATTAATATTTATTAATATATAATGTTCAAAATTTGCAAATTACTCGATTTTTATCTTTAACTCCGAAAGCTTCCGGGTTTTTTTTTCTAGAAATTGACTCCGGGGCAAGGCAGGTAGAGAAACGCTCACTATACACAAAAAATCCTAAGTATTTGGGTGTCGAAGTGTCCAGCAGCAATAACCTGCACAGTGAGGTATATTACCACGTTATATATATATATATATATATATATATATATATATATATATATATATATATATATATATATATATATATATATATATACATATATATATATATATATATATATATATATATATATATATATATATATATATATATATATATATATATATATATATATATATATATATATATATATATATATATATATATATATATATATATATATGTACATACATATATTATACATTAAATTGTATACATTGATCAATAGAAATGACGATATTTTATTATGGTGGGATAATTCATTTACAAGCTCAATGGAGTAAGGATTATCATTTCATTAGCAGATCTCCCAATTTTCTATTAAAATGGATGATCGAAGGGGTATTAGGGAATATTCAATTACTGTCACAATCCGGCGTGCGGCGGGTTAATCCCCGTTTCGGGTGAAATGTCGTTAATATTTTACGTTTATTTCAACATTTGTTAATGATTAAAAACAGGTGATGTAACACGTGTCAGGAATAATAAATAATTCGCGAATTTCACAACATTTGTTCAAAACCTTGTTTACAAATATGGGTTTCTCCACCCAGGAGTTATGAGATAGATGGTTTGGACATGTAGCACGAATGAGTTAGGAAAGAACGGTAAAACAAATTTATGAGGTGAATGTTAATGGGAAAAGAAGCAGAGGAAGACCGAGAAAAACATGGCACGATCAGGTATACCAAATACTTGAAAGTGGTCAGGTTAGGAGTCGTAACAATCGGCGGGTATGTATGAGGAGATGCATGAACGTGGAAGAGGCGAAGAATGTTTGCAAGGACAGAGTGGTGTGGCGCTCTATTCTCTCTGCCTACCCCTGCGGGAAGCGGCGTGATGGTTAGTTAGTTAGTTAGTTAGGAGTTATTTTTATATCTTGACATCTCATCATTTGAAAACAACATTTTGATGAAAACAAACCTTTTGAAATATTTTAAAAAGAATATTTTCATGTACCATAAGAATAAATTTCATCTCGATAAGGTAAAAATATTATTTGCGTAAAGGTACATATACATATATGATACTGTATAAAATAATAAATAAAATTACAATTGACAACATTGAACAAAGCTACTGTCGTAGCGATTCATGAATTACATTTTTACATCTTAATATGGCTGAAGAAAAATAAGGAAGTATAGGGATTTACAAGGCATATAGCCTGTCATAGGCTGGTGTAGTGATCGCTTAACACACGTGTAACATTCACCGTTCTACCTATGATTTATGATTTATGTACGAGTTGATCTTTATTAATATCATAAATTAAGTTCGGATCTTGTATACACCCAAATAAAGGGTCTCTGATAAATAAAAACTTTCCCAATCCAACCGTAGATGGATACAGTGAACTCATAGGTGCAGTGTCATAGCGTGGTTATCAATCATAAGGGTGAATGTTTCACATTTGTAAAATGATCGCTTGACCAGCCTATGACAGGTCCCAGTAAATTACCCATACTTTCATATTCTTCTTCATCGTTTGTATGTGGGGATGTAAAAAAATATAGAGTATTTTTTACTAATTTTGCGATGTAATATTCATTTGTCTATATAAATACTTTTACGGTTACTTTCTTATCACATTATCATAATCCATATAAACTGTATAAGCGACCTTTTATGAATTTCCTTGTGTATTACGAAAATAGCGCTATAGAAATCATCCTAAATTATTATTATCCTTTGTCCGTGAATCTAATGTATGGAAGTGAAACATGGAGTTGGCAAAAGAAGGATGAAAGTGGACTAAATGCAGTCGAAATGCGATCTCTCAGAAGAATGTGTGACAAAACGATGTATGATAGATGTGCGAATAGTGAAATAAGGAAGGAATGCAAAGCTGAGATAAGCATTATCGATAAAATTAAGAAAGGTGTGTTGAGATGGTTTGGACATGTAGAACGAATGAGTGAGGAAAGAACGGTAAAACAAATTTATGAGGCGAATGTTAGCGGGAAAAGAAGCAGAGGAAAACCGAGAAAAACATGGCACGATCAGGTATGCCAAATACTTGAAAGTGGTCAGGTTAGGAGTCGTAACAATCGGCGGGTATGTATAAGGAGATGCATGAACGTGGAAGAGGCGAATAATGTTTGCAAGGACAGAGTGGTGTGGCGCTCTATTCTCTCTGCCTACCCCTGCGGGGAAGCGGCGTGATGGTTAGTTAGTTAGTTAGTCCGTGAATCGGGCATAAGAACATAAAGCTGAAACCAATGTGGTATCAGTTTTTCTTATGCCCGATTAGTTATTGTTTTATTTTGATAATTTGAGATTTAATATATTCATAGGAATATATTTGTGTATTATAAAAAAAGGGCAATGTAAAATTTAGAAACGGATATGAAAATGGCTACGCGAGAATTGTGGGATAGCGGGGATGCAGGGTTGGCACAAGCCATGACCTGACGCACCCCCACGCAGGGCGGATGTAGGGCACAGAAATAGGGCACCGGGGGTCGCCCCTGACCCCAGACAGACAAGCCGACTGCCGACTGCCGACTCCCGGACCACGGGACGTGGCGTGGGACTCGACTGACTTGCTACTGCGATCGGATCACTGTACTTCCAATAAAGGATAATAGGCCTATCAATGGGTGTCAGGTAATTATACTAAAAGATACTATATTATAGGGTGACGCAAAATTACTCACCTAATCATTTTTGTGAATAATTTTTGCAAATGACGTCGTACGTCATATTTGACATTTGTGAAATATGACGTACGACGATATAACTAGACAGCTCGGCTGTCCAAACTCAAAACACAGTAAGGGACATTTTTTTTGTCGTACATTTTTTTTGCATTTTTGGACTAAGTAGATTCTACTGTAGTAGTAGTGTACAAATATATTCAGAGTGGCGCAAAATGAATCATCCAATTTTGTTGGATTATTAATTTTGCACCAATTTTGATGCAACACTTTTTTAGTAAATAAAAAAAAATCATGGGTAGAATTGGTGGATGTTACACGTGTGTAAAGTGATCACTTAAACCAGCCTACGACGGTCGTAAGCCCTGTAATTGCCCAGACTTCCATATTCTTCTTAATGGATGTTGAGATGTCAAAAAATGAATTATAAAATACAAACGACACTATTTACTCACCCTTTTCCCATTTCCAAATAATTATTGACAAATTGAAAATTGAAATTTTTAACGAGGCATTGTGAGGGAACTCCGGGGCTGGCAAAGACAACACGGAACAAAGGTAAAGCGGTTTATAATAGAAACTTGCTCAAAGGGCCCGCAGAAGGGCAGGATGGGGCGACTGGAAGAGGGAGGGGATGACCGAAAGGGTTGAGAGCAGTTCTTACCGCTACAGACCAAATAGCCTTAAACAATGGCCCAATTTAAAAGAGATTTCTCGAGCAAACAACGTGATAAACCAATTATTAAAACACGCAAAACTATTTGCAGAGGATTCAGTATAAGAAAATTTACAACAATTGTATATAAATAAATAAGGAAAACAGTTTAAAGTTGGTAATTTAATTGCTTTCGCATAAGTCATTAGGTTCAATACCAGCTGGTAAATGTATTGAACGATAAAAATAAAGGATTCAAAACGCATTATTCTCGCTTCTGGACTCATATTTCTAATAACTTTGGTTTTTCAAAACCGGCTGTCGATCCAAATTATGACGAAGTAAAGAAGTTAAAGTTATTTACATTATGAAGTTAAAGTCCTAGCTTCCCTTTGGAATTGACCCCAGATAGCGTCACCATAGAGCTGTCATATAATCGACCGTAACTCTAAAACGGCACTATTTCGCGTTAATTTTTAGAAGAGGGTGAGGGATAAATTGTCTTTTTAACTTCATTAACTGATTCGGCAGTCACTTTGTGGTAATATCTATCCATTTTTAATTACAATTTTAATTGGTAAATACCATTATTCCTTAAAATCTTATGCGGAATGCGTCGAAATACGTGTCATAATAGATTTGAATACATAGTAGTATTTAACGAGTGAAATTTAAATTTAAAATGTAATTTTAACATTTACGGACATGTTTCTGAATTGTGACAATAATTAAACGAACACTTAATTTTCAAGAATAAAAAAATATCATTAATTCATTCAAACCCTTTTTCGCACCCAAATGGTGCATAGGGCACTGCATTATAAAAACAGTGTAATCTTGATCGTTAACACACGAAGGAAAGGTGATCAGCCTTCCGCTTCAGGTACCAGTCCATGGTAATATTGAATAAATATTAGAGTAAAAAATCACTTATATTTATTTGACCCCCCTGGGCATCGAACCTGGGACCTCCAGAACGGTAGCCGAGCGTGCTGACCATTACACTACGGAGGCGGACAAAATATCACCCCATTAAAATTTATGCATACTGTCAAACACTAATAGAATCGTCTTCATCGTGTCATTGTTTTTTAACGTCCTTCCTCGACCTCCATTTTCGTAAATAGTATTTCGTTCTTACTTATTGTACGTAATTAATTATTATCTCCCCGTTCCCGAATCATCCAGGGAACGCACTAATGATACTAATTTATTTTGTGATATAATGAAGTAAAAATCAATTATGGCTGATGGGATACCATTATAAATAGTTTTATGTAACACATAAACACCACATTATTTATTTTATAAAAATCCTTTCGATTGTACCGATATTCTTCCTTTTTATTTATTTGAAAATATTTTTTGATGGAAAATATGTTCTTTATTTTATGAAGCCTTTTATCTATGTATTTCTCTCTTAAAACATGTTTTTTTACAAAACTGAATTAACCTTTTTTGTTGTCATTTCTGTGATACGATTTGTGAAAATATGAAACAATTTCTTTTAAAATATCATCATTTCGGATAATTCATGCGAAATTTATGAAAATAAATACGATAAAAGAGAAAAAAATACACCACTAACAATGAAAACAATGAAGTACTCGAGAAACCTTTTAAATACGGTAGAATATTCAACACATAATGGAATTTTTCTAAAGTATTGAAAATTCAAAATTTTTTTCAGGTAAAACGAAAGGATTTTTATATAAATGGTTTCATTAATTGGTTTGGCACTTTGTGGTAGTGTCTCTCCATTTTAAATTTAAATTTTACTTGGTGAATACCACTATTTCTTAAAATCTATTGTGACTCGTGTTTCGATGCATTCCGTATCATTTTCAAACGCCGTATGTGAGGCTAAGTCTAAATTTTTAGAGTTGTGTCCTTATTACCTTAATGGATAAAGAGGGGATAGGAGCTGTTCCTTATTTTTTATTTATTTATTATTATTTATCAGTGAGAACATAGTGGCTTTAGTCTTTGTCTTATTGTTATGTGAAATAGTAATAAGAAAACATGCATATTTTACAAAAGTATAGATTAAAACGGACGATGACCTCAATTGTATTTTGTATGTTACATACACTAGTACAAAATGGAGTGTCAACATGGATGTATGGTAGCCAAATATAAAATTGGAAAAAGAAAGATCATGGATGATGGCGGAATGTGAACCGATATTTTCAATTTTTAAAGAAAGTCACATACTGTAAATACTTGTATCAATAAATCCGTAAAGAAATGTTTTTTCAAAGGAATGTGAGAACGATGAAGAAATGTGATTCTCGGTAACAATATCATAAATATATCATTCACGAGTAAAGGGCTTATGATAAAAGAAATATATTGGAAAATACGCACAGTTGTTACGCTCTTCAATAAAGAAAAGCAATATATGTATGTATATTCAATTCGGAAAGTATATAAAAAAACACTCACTCTTCTACTTTCGATGAATTATTGAGGATTTGAATTAAAATAAAATTCGAAATGGAAATAGAATAAAGGCGAGGACATGACTTAGTTTCCGTCGTATGTATTCTATTAAGAAATATGTGTCCCTTATGGGACTAGAAAAGTATTGTTTTGTAAACATGAGTAGAGGAAACTGCATGAAGTAAAGGGAGAGAGGAAATAGAAGTGTCACCCGTATTGTCTCGGAAGATAAATACAGAAATTGTACGTAGGTTGTATTATATGTTTAAAAGAATTGGTAGTGGGTTAACTTTAAACAACGCATTTTCAAAAGGTCAAGTCCATCAGGACAAGAGAGGTATAAATATCAATATTTGTGATTTATTTACACTATACTTATATGCTTACTTATTTACTGCTTATTTATAGTACAAAGTAATATCGCGCTAGCCAATTGATAATGAAAAATATACAAGGAAAATTTAATAGTATCAAAATTTAACACGCCTACCATAAAATAGTACCGAAGTCACGGTGAAAATATAATGCGTTAACTGCAAGGTGTGTATGACAATACTTTACTTAAGTTTGGTAAAAACAAAATACTATTTTTTCTTATCTGTAGCATTAACTTCCGGACAATAATGATAGACAACCGATTTAAAATTATAATACTCGAAAGAAATAAAAGCTCAGAAGTAATGTTAAAGTTTCTCAAACATATCATAGATGGCTCCCGTGAGCTCAAATATAAAGCGTTATCAGATTTACGATATATGAAGGAGTTCCAAAAAATTGATTAGTGTGGTTATCAATCATGGAGAAAAAAGTGAATGTTATACGTGACTTCCGTATTCTTCTTGATCTTTGTTGATATGTCAAAACAAGTTAATTGATTAATATTACCTATATTTATTTACGTAATTTGAACATAAGAAGAATTTGAACGTCTATGTTGAGATGTCAAAATATAAAAATAACTCCTCAGTGAAGAAACCTAGATTTGCGAACAAGGATTTGGACACCCTAAAAATGTTGTGAAAGTTTAAGTATTCACAATATATAGATAACGCGTAAGCTTTTCATTGCAATTCCAGACAAGGCAAGACTGTTAGTAAAACTAAAAAATAAAATCATTTTTGCGTCAAATTAAACACACGACACCCTCTCGAACATAAATTATGTCGCGGTAAACAGGAAATAAGGACACGTTATAACGTGTAGATATAAATTTTCCGGAATATATTCACGCTGTTCGGCCATAAATTTGGCGATTATCCGTCCAATAAATCGGGACAAAAATCGAAAATGTATTACGTACATGAATGTACGGAGGCAATATGGGGACAGTATATAATTCAGCGATAAATAATTTTTGGGCAACCGACAAAGGAACGTGCTTTACGACGCGTGACGCGACGCGATACGCGGCGGCAAGCGGCCAGCCCAGGTGAAAGACTCACGGGGTACAACGGCACTGAAAAATACAGATTAAGGGTGTTCTCTCAAATATGCAAAGTCAGTACACGACTGGCTGCGCGAGAAGTAAGTACATTACTTTATTATTGCATTATTGATCTTTGGGGGGTGTGACGATAGGAGGCAATGGACATTTAGCGGGAAAGACAAACTCTACAAGCAAATGTCCTAATATTTGAGAATTAGTTGCAAAAATATTTGATTTTGTTTTGAGAAAGAATATGGAAATCTTGGTATTTACAGGGCTTATGACCTGTCGCAGTCTGGTTAAGTGATCACACGTGCAAGTTCACCATTCTACCCATGACTGACAACCACAGATAAAATTTGACTACGTAATGTTGAATCAAATGTTGAATAAACTCATGAATGAATAAATAAGGTAAATTTTTACCCTCTTACTTTCTCTCCCCTATAAGTACACCCTAGTACACCGAGGAAAAATGTTTTTAGTTAGAGGGTGAAAATCTCAGTCGGAAAACAATAAAGGTGTGCTTTATTGAATAAAAAGATATTTAAAGAGTTGAAATGAATGAAAATTGGGAAAAACATATACAATCGGGAAGCAATAAAAAGAGCAGGATTGAGTAATACAACATGGTTGAGGGAAAACTTCTTTTAAAATAATGTAAAAACTTAGGGAACGAATAAAGAAGCATGAGCATAATTTCTTGTGTTTCATGTAGGCGTCAAAAAGAAAAAAAATCATCTGATTCGCGAATACAAAGTTTCAACAAAACATCAATTTACGTTTTTTTATATCTGAGCTAATTTTCGATTGCAATGTTCACAGATTTATAAAATTCGCATTGCTTCACAAGCATTGTAAAATTATACGTATTCGATAATGTGTGTACTTTTTCTTTCTGTTTGACCAGAATGAGCCACAGCAATAATAATAATCATAATAAAAATGTAACATTTAAAAACCTTTATCATAAAAAAATGAATTGGCATCATGATGTTCAATAATGGGCAGAATGGCAAACACTCCGCAGTGAATAAAGTGATCAGTTAAGCCACCAAATGCCAGGTCTTAAGCTCTGCTAATCCCAGACATTCATTATCCTTCTGTATAGAAGGACGCTTCGTAATGTATAATAAATTACTCATATACATTACATTATTCAAGCGGTCTAGTGGAATTTAGCCAGCCATTGTTCAGAAGATAAATACTTGATGGGTTAGAATACAGGGTAGAATAAGGTAGTTAAGAACCGAAATCAAAACTTCGATGCGATAATGTGGACCAATTCCATTCAGAGAACTGCGTGATTAGGAAGGGTGGGAGTGTAACTATTGAATTGATCGTACGAGTCCGGATAATTTGGAAACGGAAGACCATTTTAGACCCAAAAAGACCATTGTCGAGATAAATATTTAATGGCCGTCGTAGAAATCCCTTTGATATAACATTTATACTACACACATATATATATATATATATATATATATATATATATATATATATATATATATATATATATATATATATATATATATATATATATATGTAATAAAATAACTAGGTACCTACCTATACATTTTATTAAGTACTTACAAAAAGTACCTACATAAAACAGTTCTACCACCAGATGCCGCATGCGTCGCTCAGAATAAAACAAAAGACTTCCGATAATATTATTAACTGTCAGAATCAGATAGATAGATAGATAGATAGATAGATATAAAAATAATTATAAAGATAAATTAAGAATAAACTTTAATTACAAAGCAACACATTGTTTATTTTATTATTATACACCCACTTTACATATTATTTACACTTAATTTTCAAAAGGAAAATATTACCACGTTATAAAACGACAATTTTGTTAATTGGAAATGGATTATGAAACATTAGATGTATTAAAACAATTACTACAATATGTTCGGAGTGAGAGAGAAAAATTAGAAGATGATCAAAGAAAACGATTAGAAGATAATCAAAGAAGACGTGGAAATTTAAGAACTAGTGATAAAATTAAAAATAAAAATCATGTGAAAAAAATTTCTACAAAATATAAAATAAAATATACTCCAGAAAAGAAGAATTTCGAAGCAGATTGTGTGAGCAGGAATCCAGTATTAGAATCGAAGGAAAATGCAAATGAACAATTAAAAGTTGTAAATTTGGTTAAATTAGAAGATATTTTAAAAGATAAGAATAAAAATGAAGACATACAAATAACACAGAAACAGTGCTTGAAAAATGAAAATAAAAATAAAGTAGGAAAAACTTCTACGAAAGATAAAATAAAATATACTCCAGGAAAGAAGAATTTAGAAGTAGATTGTCTAAGCAGGAATCCAGTATTAAAATCGAATGAAAATGCAGATGAACAATTAAAAGTTGTAAATTTGGTTAAATTAGAAGATAATTTAAAAGATCAGAATAAAAATAAAGACATACAAATAACACAGAAACAGTGCTTGAAAAATGAAAATAAAAATAAAGTAGAAAAAACTTCTACGAAAGATAAAATAAAATATTCTCCAGGAAAGAAGCATTTAGAAGTAGATTGTCTAAGCAGGAATCCAGTATTAAACTCGAATGAAAATGCAGATGAACAATTAAAAGTTGTAAATTTGGTTAAATTAGAAGATACTTTAAGAGATCAGAATAAAAATGAAGGAATTCAAAAGAAAAAAACAAATGGATTGAAAAAAACTGTGTCTACTTTAAAAGGGTCAAGAAGAAGAAAAAAAATACAAAAAAAAGAAAGAAAAAAAGAACGGAAAAAAGAAAAAAAAAGAAAGAAAGAAAAAAAAAAACTTTATCATATCACTAAACTTATACCAGTCCCTTCACTACAAGAAGATGATCCGGAAGACGAGTGAAAATTTTACTATGAATTTTCATCCCCAAGGGGGGAGATGTAATAAAATAACTAGGTACCTACCTATACATTTTATTAAGTACTTACAAAAAGTACCTACATAAAACAGTTCTACCACCAGATGCCGCATGCGTCGCTCAGAATAAAACAAAAGACTTCCGATAATATTATTAACTGTCAGAATCAGATAGATAGATAGATAGATAGATAGATATAAAAATAATTATAAAGATAAATTAAGAATAAACTTTAATTACAAAGCAACACATTGTTTATTTTATTATTATACACCCACTTTACATATTATTTACACTTAATTTTCAAAAGGAAAATATTACCACGTTATATATATATACATGTATATAACGATAACATTAAAAAGGATATTTATAAATATCTTTACTTCTATTTCACGGAGTTTAAGTCCATTCTTTCGTAGTCTGCTGTCTTCTGGATAATTTAAAAAAAGTCAAGGTTTTTCCTGAAGAATTTTTCATTATTATTAATGTAAAACATTTTTCAATTTTAAAAAATCTCTAAAATATTATCTTGGTAAATAAGTACATATGTATCTCAGTGAGCATCTGAGAATATAAGCCCGGATAAAACTGTCACTTGTCCGTAACAAGAATGATAAATAATACCACCAAATCCTTTTAAAACTTCATCTACAATGCTCGCACTCTGCACTGTTGTGGAAAATGAGAAAAAAAAAAGATAACGCTCTTATTATTTTAAAAATATGGTAAAACAATACAGGAAGGTAAATTGGAAGCAGAAAAACAACGATGTGATTTTTTTTTATTAAAATTTTAAATATTATTTCAGGTTCCTTCTTTAAAAAAATGTGAAATGCAAATACGGAAGAATCTCACCTGTGTTCAATATACACTTTCCCACAATATACAAATTTCTCAACCGATGGTGCCACTATCAGTCATACTTACAAATCAATAAAATAATAACTGGCACATGAAAGGAATCCAACAACATTTCAAATATACATTTTTCATTTGATGATGGCTTAGAAAGTATGATGAGATCTAAGTGAAGCTAAATCCACCATTTGTGAGCTAAGATTTCGATACACTCAAAAATATTTTTAAAAAAATTCCGTAAGGTAAAATATGAGTCAGTAAATAAAATATGCATAATTTCATTAATTGATTCGCCAGTCACTGAGGTAATATCAATCCATTTCAAATAAAAGTTTTACTTGGTGAATAGGTACCTAAATAATTTCAGTTTTACTAAGTAATGCTCCCACTGATAAAAAATATAAAATAAATGAAATAAGAAACAGCTCCTAACACCTCTTCATCATCCAACGTTCCAAGGACACAATCCTAAAATTTATACTTAGCTTCCACATAAGGTGTATGAAAATGATACGGAATGCATAAAAAATGTGTAACAATAGATTTTGAGAAAAAGTGGTATTTCTTATTTTCAAACCCTTATTCACACCCCAATGGTGTATAGGTCACTGCATCATATAAACGCAGTGTTATCTTGATCGTTAATACAGGAAGGAAAGGTGATCAGCCCTCCGCTTCAGTCCAGGGTGATATTGAATAAATATTAGAGTGAAAAAAATCACTTATATTTATTTGATCCCCCCCCCTGGGAATCGAACCCGGGACCTCCAGTACGGTAGCCGAGCGTGCTGACCATTAATTACACTACGGAGGCGGACCTGACGTATTTACCAAGTAAAACTTAAATTAAATTAAATTAAAAATAAAAATAATATCAAATGTAAGTGGATGAAAAATTCTAAATTTCGAGTATGTCCTAAAATAACAGATAGAAACTTGTTGCGTGACGGAGGGCTGCAGAGAGAAGGAGGCTAGAATAGTCGGAAAGGGGAAAGGCTAGACGAGGTCCCCATCTCCCTAGCCTCCCTCTTGAAAGCGCTTTGCATCTTAAGCACACAACTCCGCGAAGCGATCCATTCTTTACTCTTTTTACATTTCACAAGGACGTTGGGAGAATCCGCACAGGAATAGTACGGTCTTAAGTTGATAACAAACTTTCCAGACAAGCCAAATTACGTCATTTAGAGGCTTGATGCACAAACGGGGAATACGTTATTATTTACAACATTTTGAGTGCATCCAAATTCTTGTTCGCAAATCTAGATTTTCTCCATTGATGAGTTATTTTGACATCTCAACATAGTTAAGAAGAATATGGAAGACTGGGTATTTACATACCCACACTCTTGATACCAAGGATCTTACATACATCTAAATAAAAGCTTTCTCGTGTGAGTGATTTTTTACGCGTCTGTAATATACTTGTATAGGTCACAATAGACCTAACATTGTCGCAGTGACGTAAGGGATGCAAGATCCCTTGATCTCATTATAAAAAATAAAAAACATACTTGTATCTACAAAATTCTTGGCTTCTGCGCTTTGGAATTAAAAGAATCGGATGATTTTCACGAAAACGGAGCAATAAAAAATTAACATTATTATTATTATTAATATGCCTAATCCGATATAAACATTTAATTATTAGTAAGAATAAAAAATAAAATACAATAAAATATGTGACACCGGGAGTGGAATTACAATTACGGAATACATATTTTTTCGCGTTAAGAGGTGAGTGGTCGAGCAAGGTGAATAGAACAATGTTTCAAAATTGGTTTATATATATAGAACTTGCAAGAATTTGAGTAGTGTGGTTGTCAATAATGGGTACAATTGGTGAATGTTACACGAGTGTAAAGTGATCACTTAAACCAGCCTATGACGGTCGTCAGCCCCGTAAATGCCCGGACTTCCAAATTCTTCTTCATCTTTGATGAGATGTAAAAAAATAATACAAAAAAAACCTCCTGTAATTGGAGATAATCCAGATTTTGTGAACAAGTATTTTGACACACCCAAAACGTTGTGAATAACAAGGCGCGCTTATAATTCGAGCAGCAACTGTACATGTTATACTGAGGTTGGATTCTACATTTTTCCAGAGCTTACTGCTACTCGGAATAGATAAATATCACCCGTCTTGTTGACAAATCCCATTCTTATTCCGACGGAAGCTGCACAATCCGCACGTCTTTTTCCACCCTTTCTTCACCCTCTCCAACTCTTCTCAAGTTGTTCTTCTCCCTTCCACACACTCCCGATCGGTATCTGAATTATGGAACTGGAAAGAGGCCACTTGACGCGACGTGAGTGGGGTTAGCTCTATGCATGTTCGCGGCATTGGATAATCGTGGGTCGCTGGCTGAAGAAAAATATAACACAAAGGAGCCTGGCAAGGGTGAAAACATTGGGAATATTTTACATTCAAACAACACATAATCTATTTAAAATATTCATCTAAATTTCAAAATATAATTCGTAATAAATATACCTACACAGTTATTTAATAAAGAAAGGCATGTTTTTTCAAGCATTTAAAAAGCGCCGGTAAAAAGTATGGGGAGAGTATGAAATGAGGGAGGAGGTTTTCCTTCTCCCTCAAACTCGAATTAAATACTATAAATTTGCAAAAGTTGGTGAATACGACACATTCTCACGCGCAATACATATCAATGAAATGTCAAGGAACGACCGAAAGAACGTGGAAGACCTAAATAGGAGTATATTCACAATTTAATAAGCGTGGAGGATCCAGACATTCACTGTAAACTTTATTACTTTTCTTGCTTTTACATCTAACGGAATGCCCTCCGGAATTCAGGACATGAATTTAGTTTTTGCATTCCAGGCTTACAGTGTCGCTTGCACTTTGTTTGAACAATCTGGACTAGTTCAAAACGTAGTAAGTAGTAGATCCGACCAGATAGTTCCAGGATCTAAATTACGGATGCTATTACCTTCATTCGTGGTCGAGATGAGATAGAGAATAGAAATCATATTACTACAGAGTAACGCAGCACGACTGGAATAATTTCAGCATAAACAGAAAAGGAAAAAAGCTGTTCCGGTGAAGAAATAAATTTTGACGAAGTGAGAAAAAAGAGTCACGATCATAATAAAGAATGGAGGAATTCTAATGCCAGGTAACAATTTCATGAAATGGAAAATTCACGATGAAAAAGCACGAGATATTACTACATTTTTGTGCGTTATTATACTGCCGTATTATAGTAATAAATTTGCTTGAATCGTTTGGCTATAAGCCACGTGATTTCAACCTACAATAAATTTTTCGCCATAAAGAAAGTATAAGAGGACGAAATTTATAGAGATATTTGGCTTGCATAGGGCAATCAAAAGTAAGGTGATTATATAATAAGCATATTATAATATCAATAAATGCATAAAATGTAAAAAGTAAATGATACGTAAATAATTAAATATAAGGCATTATTGTGTATTGTATAAGGTACAGAATTTGAGAAAATTATTATTTCGGGAGAACTTTAAGCAGAAATAAAAGAACAATATTGTGAGATAAAACTTTGGAGTACCAAGACATGCTACCTATTTTTAATTTCATTAATTGATTCGGCAGTCACTTTGTGGTAAAATCTATCCATTTTTAATTAATGTTTTACTAAGTAAATACCACTATTTCTTAAAATCTACTGTGACACGTGTTTCGATGCATTCCGCATCATAACGGTGTTTGAAAATGATGCGGAATGCATCAAAACACGTGTCACAGTAGATTTTAAGAAATAGTGGTATTTACTAGATAAAACATTAATTAAAAATACCTATTTTTAATTGCGGGCCGCTCAGGCCTACAAAAAAGTAAGAAATAGAAACATTTTCGGACATAAAACAAATATTTCTCTGAAGAAAATTAAAAGTGCAATTTTCCATGTTGGGAGGTTTTAAAACTGACATAATCTAATTTGACTGCCGATGGTTCAAATTTTTGGCATTCAATTTCAATCACTTGATGTAATTGATCGTGCGATATCTTTTTCGGATTGCCTCCTTGTAACCATATTAGCATAAAAACTGTTTTACTTTTGATTAAATTTTCTTAAATGAATGAACCGGAGAACGAAACGAAGTATTCGACATACGTGGGCTTCTTTCGAATAATGTTAGAGTAACCTGATACTCACCAATTAGGGAAAAGTAAATACTGAAACGAAACCTTCCACAAAGGTCTATGGTATGCTTTTAAAGGCTTTACGTTGAACTGTTTATTGTATGCTGATACCACTTCCCGAAGCCAAAATAATTACCCTGATTAGTATTTCTCATGTATTTGTTTCACGGGGAATAAATCTACATACATTACAACAATTTATATATACACACACGAATTTAAATTTAACTTTGTAAAATAAAACTAAAAACACTGTTTTCTTTTTTTTAACCACTTTTATTTTTGGTTGTTTTCTCCAACCGGTTTTCACGAAAACCTTGTCATCATCAGAAGATGACAAGGTTTTTGTCAAAAACGGTTGTAGAAAAGTACCGAAAATAAAAGTGGTTAAAAATAAATTAATTTAGTAAAATGTGCGACAAAGTATATCCAAAAAATATTCTTGAAATTTAAATTTATTCCTTTAACTTCTAATTCGAACAAAAAAAAAATAACACGCAGTATTTGTTATACGAGTATTGAATGAAGCAAAAAATAAAGTTTGTGTTAACAAAATTGTATTATCGTTTTATTAAATTTCCAGAATAAATTAAGAAATACATATTTATTTTCAGTTAAAAACATCTGTACTAAATGTGGAAATGAAATTGATGATTTTGATTCACATGATGTATTACATAGTGTACATTTATAATAAATAAATAAATAAAATCCTTATCCGCACCCCAATGGTGCATAGGGCACTGCGTCATATAAACGCAGTGTTATCTTGATCGTTTACACATGAAGGAAAGGTGATCAGCCCTCCGCTTCAGGTACCAGTCCAGGGTAATATTGAATAAATATGACAGTGAAAAAAATCACATATATTTATTTTACCCCCCTTAGGAATCGAACCCGGGACCTCCAGAACGGTAGCGAGCGTTTACACCACGGAGGCGGACAAAATGTAAATATTATAGCAATGTAAAATAAATCTATTAATTTTACATACTTATCAAAACACGATCTATTTTGTAACAGCTATTTTTCTTCGCGAGGGCATTGTATAAAGTTGAGAAAAAAATCGACGTATATATAGAAAATTTCAAAATGTAGTAATAAAGATAAATTATTTTATTCTGGTGCGGGCGGATTTTATTTTTATTACTACTAACGGAGGAAATTTTGAGGATGATAAACTGTCAGGATTGAGTTAGATAACACTTCGGATGGAGAGAATATGTAATGGGAAATGCTTTGTTAACAATTTACAACCCTCTGTCGTCTCACACTCGAGTACAGCCCCAAGTAAGAACGGGCACATAACTTATTCATACTAAGCAAACATGAAGATTTTCTCTTTTGTGAATAATTCTAGGTATTTATTACATGCCTCGTATTTATAATTGTAACCATTAAAACACTCAATGAAAACACTGTTTCCCTGGTGAAAACCACATTTTGAATACTGTTTTTTTTTTGGTTGAAACCGAATTTTTAATTATAATTGCGCAAAATTACTCAGTTTGAAATCAATGCATAACAATAATATTTAATTATAATGTCGATAGATTTAATTATAAACAAACAGCTTCTTCTTCCAAGTACTCGTAAACTTTCTTTTGTATGATAAGTCTTAAAGAAGAAGCCGTTTGCTTCGAAACATGTCAACATTAGAAACATATCAACATTAAAATTAAATTTATTGTGATGTGTACATTTTCAACCGTCACTTTTATACTCAAATTAAGCTATTTTTTGTAATCAGTTATCAGTTAGTCTTGAAGAAAAAATTGTTTGCTATCCAGTCGATATAAAATTCAGTTTTGATAACATTAAGAAGTGATTTATAACAATGTTAAATTTGAGTCATAAAATGGAAAATACAAAGTCAGTACAACGAATATTGATTATGTGAATTCAAACTATAATAGTATATATGAATAAACAAGAAAAATACCAAACCAATCATAATAATTCACTGTTCAAATTATCTCTTGAAGCTTCAGCCATTTTCCCGGGTCCGGTATAGTGGCTCTTGGCATCCATTCGGACCTACACATGCCATAAATAGTTTTTTTTTTTTAAATAAAAATGGACATTTAATCTAAATCGTGCAAAGTATTTTGTGATTAGAGATAAAAATAATTACCAATGCTCTTAACGTTCCTATCACCGAAAATGGGACATAAAATGTAATGTTTAATAGAGTGGATCTACGATCATAAAAGTATGATTAAATTGTCTGTAAAAATAAAAAAAGAGAAAAACCCGATCTATCATAATATACTCAAAGAAAATTATATTTATTTCTACTTTTCCCTTCTCATTTCACTGGGGAAAACGAATTCATTATAAATTTACTTTAAAGCTTTTTCTTAGACTCAAAGAAATTTTATGTATTTATTAATTCAAATTTTACTTGGTAAATACCACTCTTTCTTCAAATCTATTCTGACACTATTTTGGTATGTGTTTTATGTAACGATATGGTGTTTAATAATAACCAAAGTTCTTTTGACAAAAAGGGATGATTATGTGTTATTAAAAAAAATATATTTAAAATTCCAGTTTTAGGCTCCACAAAATAATTTTATCATATTAAAATACGTTTTACACTAAGATTAAATAATTTACTGGTACTTATCGTGATTAAATTAAAAATTCTATAAAACTTGGAAGTGTGCGATAATTTTCATTAATCTCCTGGAGCGCGAAGCTGACAAATAATGGAAATAGGCTCTCGTATGAGAACACAAAAGCCTTCTCGGTCCAAATCCATTTCATGCAAATCGAACATCCCCGAAGATCCCAAGTGTCGTCGCGTAAATATTTTCCGAAAATCCTCCCTAAAATATAAATAAGCGAGTTGCTCGGGATAAGACGCTCGGATTATTTCTGAGAAGGATTTTATTATGTCAAGCGGCAATTTAAACGACAGTGATTCTGCAAAAACATTAATTTTATTTTTTAAGTGGAGAGAAATATTTAAACAGCATATCTGATGAGGATACTAGAATTTGAACACGTTAATTTGTAAGCCATGCTGATGGAGTGAGGGGTTGAAATAAAAACAAAATTGAAAAATGGTTGGAAAGACTTTTCCCTTATATAAAAAAAGTCAAAGTAATTGCGAGTCACACTTGAAATTGAGTCAAATTGAAAGTGTTTTCAAAGGAAAAATTACTTTTACTAAAAAATATTTGTTAATTATTGCGTGCTTTAAACAAAGTTAAAAAAAACGAAAATAATTATTAATAAAAATTAAAAAAAAATCAGAAAAGTAGATTTTGGTTTTAGTACTTTTTATTGGTGTTTTCATGACACAAATATCTCAATTCAACACGTTTTTAAAAAAGCCTAAAAAGCTTGTTTTTGAAAGAAGGAATCAAGCTGTGGCCGAGTGGAGGTCGAAGACTTTGGGAGATGTCTGTGATACTAGACACATGACCACAACCAGACTGAAATGACTTGACAATGATATCGTACGATGTTGAAAATTGTTACGTTATGAAATTGAATTCGATATTTAGGAATCAACAATTCTTCTTTTGCGTTATCCTTTGATCTCTATCGTCATTTAAATGGTGCATAGGGTACCGCATCAGACACCGATGATATTAAGAATTAACAATTACTAACGAAAATCATCAAATTACTCGCGAACTTTATATTTTAGAGGCTTATCTGCATGTAGGATGGTAAGGATAGTGAAGGTACATAAATGTGAAAAATACATACATCACAAGCACTCAGATAAAATTAAAATAAACATTTATCGAATTTGTTTTACAATTGGCGGGAATCGAACTCACGACGCTAGTTTTGGAGTTGAGCATATACCCAGCTACGCTAAGGCGTCTATCTAATGTCTTTTGAGCAAAAAAAACAGTTTTTTTTAATCAAATGAATCGTGTTGGAGTTGGATTCATGACGCCATATCTAAGTACATTAGGTAAGTGAAGTTAAAATTAATTTTACTTCTGGACTTAAATAATTATTTTATAAGCGGTTCCCGGAAGTTCATTTAAATTATTAAATATAATTAAAATTAGTTACCGGAACAAAATTAAAAAGGGGAATTTGTTATTTCCAGTTAGCAAGTAAAGCTAGATTAACCAATACTTATCTACTTAAGACCTTTATTATCCCTGTACAAGGAATATTTTTGTATTAAAATTTAAATTATAATCTACATAAATAAACAGACGGAATGCAGTCGAAATGCGATCTCTCAGAAGAATGTGCGACAAAACGATGTAAGATAGATGTGCGAATAGTGAAATAAGGAAGGAATGCAAAGCTGAGATAAGCATTATCGATAAAATTAAGAAAGGCGTGTTGAGATGGTATGGACATGTAGAACGAATGAGTGAGGAAAGAACGGTAAAACAAATTTATGAGGCGAATGTTAGTGGGAAAAGAAGCAGAGGAAGAGCGAGAAAAACATGGCACGATCAGGTATGCCAAATACTTGAAAGTGGTCAGGTTAGGAGTCGTAACAATCGGCGGGTATGTATGAGGAGATGCATGAACGTGGAAGAGGCGAAGAATGTTTGCAAGGACAGTGTGGTGTGGCGCTCTATTCTCTCTGCCTACCCCTGTGGGGAAGCGGCGTGATGGTTAGTTAGTTAGTTAGTTAGTACATAAATAAAAATATAAATACATTTTGACATCTCAACATAGATGAAGAAGAATATGGAAGTCTGGGTATTTACAGAGGTATTTATTATAGTTAACTAATCACTTTATGCACTTTATAACCTAGTTAAGTGATCACTTTATACACGTGTAACATTTCCCATTTTATCCAAGATCATGCTACTAAAACTTTTAAAACTCCTACACATGTCATTAATCTCATGATAATTTACATATGAGGTCACAAGACTCATCTTTGTTGAATGAGAAAGCTTTAATTTAGCGGTGATTCTTTTATTTAAATGTCCGTAAGATCCTTCCCGAATTATTTTTAAAAAAAGGCTGGGAGATGCATAAACACCTGATTTTTTTAATGCAGCTTATTAAAATATATAAAAAAAACTCCCAAGTAGAGACACCCAGATTTGTGAACAAGGATTTAGACATCCTAAATGGTCTTACAAATTTAAACATACGTTAATTCAAAATCTTGAATCTCATAAATTATTAACCCATTTCCTTTAAATTTTGACACAAAATTGCATTCGAATACGCGGGTATTTTTACGTGCTCTTTTATTTAATTTTCATTTAAATAGACTGAGCCACAGCAACGCGTGGCCGGAAAAAGGTAAAAAAAATTGAAATGGAAGTTGTTAGATGCATTCTATTCATACGAAAGTACCGTTTGTAGCTTATTTATAATTGTAAATTTCGACTCGCGCACGTATTGCATGAACTAATTGGGAACGACAGTCGAGGACCGTTTGCAACGTAAAACCAATCATTCTTTATAAAAAAAATAATAAACGCCCTCACCCTATCGCCGATCGAAGCGAAGTATCCCTGCTGTTTGGAGCCACGTTTTAATTAAAAAATCCCAGTTGTGTTTCAACGTAATTTCAGCGTATTGATACAGCAATTAGAAATCTCAATATTAATATACGGACAGAGAAACAACGGTAGCGGGGAGATTATGGGGTGTGTTGCCCGCCACCTCTGCTAATGTTACCGGTTTAATAAAAGTACCCACACGTGTCGTTTTATTATTGTCAAAAAACATTAATTCATTTATTTTTCATTGTTTTTTTTTTACAAATTTTTCATTCATTCATTCAAACCCTTATCCGCACCCCAATGGCGCATAGGGCACTGCATCATATAAACGCAGTGTAATCTTGATCATTAACATGAAGGAAAGGTGATCAGCCCTCCGCTTCAGATACCAGTCCAGGGTAATGTTGAATAAATATTAGAGTGAAAAAATCACTTATATTTATTTGACCCTCCCTGGGAATCGAACCCGGGACCTCCAGTACGGTAGCCGAGCGTGCTGACCATTACACTACGGAGGCGGACAAACATATTTTACAAAATACATATTTAAATATACAAACCTACCTCTCTAATGAAGTAGATACTTGTGTTTAGAGAGGGAGTTCGTTTTACAATATTTTTTGTATAAACAAAGCAAATTATAAAAAAGCAAATTATATGAATATTGTTCCTATAATAATGTGTAGAATAGTGTGTCCTATTCTTCTTTCCACGAATACTGGATTTTATATACTTAAGAGCTATGAATTAAACAAGCCTATGACTGGTCATAAGCCCCATAAACTGTCCAAGGTAAGGACAATTAATGTAAAGTGATATCAGGGGGACCTGATACCATACGCTCAAGAGAAAAAAAAATAAGAAAAATCTTCATAGGCTGGTTTAAGTTATCACTTTTGTCAATAATGGGTAGAATTGGTGAATGTTACACGTGTGTTAAGAAAAGTCTTGCTTACCGCGCAGCATACGAGTAGAGATAAGAAATGTAGGTAGGTACTTACCTGTAAAAAAAGAAAAGCAAATATTAAAACACATTTATTAACGGAAAAAGCGACAAAGGATTCATTACAACGGCCGGGGCTCATGACAGCCGTCAAAATGAAAAGCTTAATATTTTGAACACATTAAGCGGAGTCTAAAGCATTACCCACTCCGAATCATGATCCAGGATGATAAAAGAGGTGAGGAATAGGAAGAAGAAGGATGTCATGGCGCCGTAATATCGGCGCAGCAACTGTTCTAGGGACAGGTGTTTTTTTGTATTACCTAATGAACAAGTGACTCTGAAATCTAGCTACGGCTTATGCGACACCGCTTACCGTAGCCCTGCAAAGGCTTCAATATTATAAGTTTTATAGCCTATACCTACTTGAAAGCGGATTTACTCTTCATGTTGAAAGTAACTATAATTTAATGTAATTCATAGCGTGCTCTGAGCGCGTCTGAACAGGTATGCTTATGAGCATGCTAGTATCGGTGTATGTAAACGAGCATGCTTATTACAAGCAAACGTATACAGCTAGAGAGCATGCTAGTCTTAAGCAAGCTCTTAACCATGTGTATCTATACCTTCAGTACGGTTTGGAGAGAAGAAAAAAAATATTACGAATCAAAAGGGTAAAGTAATTTGACAACCGAGATGACAGACTGGTTTTGATTTGAGTAAGCGGGAAAGGAAACGAGTAACCACAGACATGCTGTGGACTCAGCATTCAGTTGCCTATATGATATAATCGAAGTTGATGGAAAGCACTTTACCGAATACATCACATGATTCCGAAGAATCTCGACTTTTACGATTTATCTCCACGTTCGGAGTGAACGAAAAAATTGACACGAAATATATACAAGCATGAATTTCCAGATCAGTTGGTTAGATATTTTATATTATGTACATGGACTACTATAACGATACAAAATGATATAAGTATAAGTATAATGTTTTTTTTGTAGAGTATAAGCATTGTTAACCTTGTGGTATGGTAATATAACACTATCCTTATCATTCATCGTGTAATACCATTTTAACAAACAGTAATTCGTGACTACCGATTTTGGAATAATCATTCCATCATCAGGTTATTAAATTAAAATTGTTAGGGATTGACATTTATACGAAAATAAAATGATGAAAGAGAGAAAGAAGACAAATGAATCACAATGGGAATATTTTTATTTTAAAGTGGTATTACACAAAGTGAACGATGAATGATAAGGAGAGTGTAATATATCATGAACATGGGGCCGAAAGAAGTTGTAGCCGTATATCGGACGCCATACTATACATCGGAAGTAATACATTTAAACACATATGGAAAAGTGCTGCTTCAAAGTAGTATGTATATTTTTGAAGAAAAAAAACGTTTTTTTGGTAAAATGTTTTTTTGTACATTTCATTTGATAAGAAAATTATAAAATACCCCAAAGTCTGTGGAGGTAATATTACCATAATTTTATATAAATAAAGAACAATTATAGAACGGTTAATATTTGCTTTATACCGAGTGAATACACGTACCGTTACCATTTGAAAATAAAATCCACTTACAACACATATCATTAACAGCACTTGTAATAAAATTCACTAGAATTTTCCAGATAAAACCACAGACATAATGGTCGCAGCTTAGCGCAGTAACGCACATAATGGTCGTGCGTCCGACGCGTTGACAGGAGACGAGACAATACAAGCCGCACAATATCCAGCCGTGAATAACAAAATTAATGTAACTCTCTGTTACCTACGCACAACGGGCTTTCCCCTCGCCAAGGGTGGACTGTACATTGACCGTGTAAATAAAGTCCGGGGCTAATTTCCCCGAATGGAGTCACGTGACCCAGATAGGAGATAAGACGGCCACGCGGGAAGGCGGCTTGGAGAAGGTGCACGACGTGAATGTAGATACGTACGGATGTATCGAACCGAATCTAAATCACTTCATTCCGTCAAGCGTCAAAGCGAATACTCGTTAGTTCCCGTAATATCGCCTGCCTCCGTGAAAGGGAAGCAGTAATTCAATAAAATGTGATTTGAAATACTGGAAACCGAGATAGATTTATGATATACACAACAGGGGATGATATACATACAGCAGATAAAAATGAAATACAAAAAAATATATGTTACAAAACAAATTTAAATAAAGACAATTGTGAAACTTATCTCATTACTACGGTCTTAAGTAAGAAATCTGTGAAATTTGTGCTAGAGCAATGATTTGAAATATGTAAAGAAAACCTAGATATTTATGCTACGACTTACACAGAAAACCGTAAAATAATGTTAAAACTAGGATTTGAAATAAAGAAAATCTTGAAATTTATACTGTGACTACGATTAGATATACGAAAAAAGTGAGATTTCAGATAAAACTAGAATTTCAAATAGAGAAAACCGTTAAATTATACCATAACTAGAATTCAACAAACTGAAAACAATGAAATTAGTGGCATAACTTAGACTGAAAATACTGAAAAACAGTTAATATCTTTCAAGATAAGTTCCAGTAAGCTGTAGGTATCAGTAAAAAGGGGAAATTTTCAGATTAAATTGTGTTCATGGAGAGCGATGCGCACATTTCGATAATAATCGAATATTTCAAAAGCCTATAACTCAGGATAGATTTAAATATGCGACCTGAAAACATTTAAGCCAGAATACATTTTGACGTTGAATAAAATAAAAAAGCGTAGTAAAAGGTTAAACATGAATTTGATATTTTTATCACAATAACAATAAAATAATATTTCAAATGTCTATATCTCAATATAGATTTAAATGTACGAGCTGAAAACATTCAAGCCGAAATATGTTTCGATGTAGAAATTTATTATGAGAAAAAAACCCTGAACAAAATACCACAGTAAATGGTTAAACTTGAATTTGTGATTTTTAATTGATTCTCTTTAAAACCGCCTTCGTAAGGTTGCCTTTCATCCGATTCCTAATTCTAAAATATTGGTTGAATTAGGTTCGGTTAGGTTAGTCGTACTAACGTAATTAAAATATTGGCTAGCCGTACCTAGAAGAAAGAAAATTTCACGAAATACATACATTCGGGGGACAAAGCACGTCTGAAGGGATGATGGGGATTAGTCGCGGAAAACTTAATGTCGTAAGTAATAAATTTTCATTATGTGCTGGTTGGACGTGACGACTATTTGCTGATTACACTATGAACGGGGTACGCTTGCAACTTTGCGACGACAAAGGAACGATTGAGACGTATTTTTTTCTGATATGTTAATTTTAGAAAATGGCAAATCAAATATATAGTATATAATAAGCTCTATCACAGAAAGGGCTTCTTCATTTTAGACCCTTTTTCCGGACACAACTGAGCATAGCACAACTGGGCACTTCATCAGATCAACATAATGTTAATATGTTAATTAATAATTTCATTAATTGATTCGGTAGTCACTTTGTGGTAATATCCATACCATATTTAAATTAATTTTTACTCAGTAAATACTCTTATTTCTCCAAATCTATTGTGATACGTATTTCGATGCATTGAACATCATACGGTATTTGAGAATGATTATATTTATTAGCATTTTACAGTACAGAGGTAAAATTTAGTTAAAAATACCGATCGAAGATTGAAATTAGTATATTTGTATTTTAAAATTGAAACAGAAAATATTATTTATTTTACTAACTAACTAACCATTACGCCGTTTCTCTACAAGGGTAAGATTAGAACGCCACACTACTCTGTTTTTGCAATTATTATTCGCCTCTCCAACATTCATGCACCTTCTTATACACACACGCCGATTACTTCGACTCCTAAACCGATCGAATAATTGAATTAATTTCAGTTATTTTATTTCAACATTATTAGTGTGTCCAAATACTTGTTCACAAATCTGGATTATCTCCAATTATAGGAGTTTTATTTACATATTATCTGCTCAATAAAAAGTTTCTTTTCATCTCACCAATAGATGTCTCTAGTGAAGTTCTAGTGATTCAAGAACAATGTTTCTAAATTGGTTCATATATATAGAACATCCAACAATTTGAGTGGTGTGATTGTCAATAATGGGTAGAATTTGTGAATGTTACACGTGTGTAAAGTGATCACTTAAACCAACCTATGACGGTCGTCAGCCCCGTAAATGCCCAGACTACCATATTCTTCTTCATCTTTGATGAATTGTTAATAAAACTGATATTTATTTAATTTTTTTACATAGATATTTGAATAAAAAATAAAAGGTTTCTGCTGTAATATGAAATTATACAAAATTACCACTATCATAATCAATGTGCAAACTTCCGCCTGAGTGAAATGTGTTACAAATGTTACACGCCAGCAGTGCTTTATAAATGTTACAAAGTTTTCGGGGTAACATGTATCGGTGAGGGTACATTAGTCGGTTGATGATAGCGCTAATTACCAACACCAGTTGTATTTACGAAAGACAAGACGAAACTTCGCCCAACTTTGGGATCTCATACAGACAGCCTTGTCAACTAAAATCGGCATACATCAGTAATAAAGTTGAAATCATCAATTCCAATTCAATTATACTAAGTAAAATGTTATGCATTGGTGTAAAGGGAAAATGGAGACATGTTCCATATCTAGTTGAAACTTAACGAAGAGAAATTTAGTATTCAAAACCCATATTCCCTAATTTCGGAACTGGTTCTAAATTTATGGTCATTGCCAAATCAAAGGCCTTTTGGAGTGGAAAAGATGATTATTTCATGATAAAATTTATTCATATTATTTTTTGACATCTCATCCAAGATGATGAAAAATATGGAAGTCTGGGCATTTACGGGGCTGACGACCGTCATAGGCTATGTGATGAGATGTCAAAAAATAGTATGAAAAATAACTCCTATAATCGGAGATAATCCAGATTTGTGAACAAGTATTTGGACACACTCAAGATGTAAATAAAATTTATTGATATTCTTCTGCTGTGACCCTTTTTTTTATACATGCGAGCTGCATTTTTTATTTATGTTGCTTATATTTTTGTTTCTTCTAGCTAAAAAACGTGTGTTACTTTAATCTGTGCTAGGAACAGGAAGGAAAAACTAGTGTGAGCCAATCAGAAACTTCTCAGCACTCGCTCGTGGGAGAAAACCACGCATAAATCCTCAGAAGTCGGACTGATGACTGTCGTCCTTCAACAGACCTCCCGTTTCACTAGAAGAGGGTTCGGCAGGAAAAATTGACGAATTTTGATTTATTACGTTCTTGAAAGGAGTGAGCGATATATGAGATACCACCTCTCGAGAGAGTTCCTTATGAGCTGTGACCCTTATCCGTCCGCATCTCAAATGGTACATAAAGCACCACAACAGATTGATGTAGTGAACTAGATCGTTGAATATATCAAGTAAGGATTTATATTATCCACTGACACTTCGTGATGGAATTGCATTTTTATATATTATTAGATTAAAACCAATATTTTTGGCTTTTCCACTTTATTTTCAAAAATAAAGTGGGAAAGCTAAAAATATTGGTTTTAATCTAATAATATATCAAGTAAGGATGATTGGTCCTGAGTTCAGATATTAAAGAAAGCAGCGTAGTATGTTTAGTGTAATGCAGATTATTGGACATAAACGAAAGGTGAAGAACATTACTGGTATTTGGAATCTCAATTCAAATTCATTTTGTCAGAAAAATTTATATAAAATCATGGTTTTTCAACCCCTACCTTGTTTGTTATGTGTATAATATTTTTTTTGTCTAGGTAACGACGAAACCCGGTCAGTGGTCAAATAAAATTTATGTGTAAAAAACTATAACTTGTTTTTTTTTTTAAATATATTTTAAGTATACTTTATAATAACATAGGTATAATGTTCCCGATTTGTTGAATATGATGAATACCTAAGAAAGATTTTTTAACGTAATGGAATTTAGAAAAAAAAACCCAGGAAAGTGCAGAAGTAGCTCGATTTCGAAAAAAATACGAAATAAATTCAGTAAGACTGATATTTCTTTCCTTCCGGGATACTCATATTTCTCCGCGATAAAACATTTTTGAAAAGACAAAGCTATCAAATGACAATTTGTCTCTTCTAGTCGGTTTAATCGGAATGTTCTCAAACGGATATAGCACTTGAAACGGAAGCGGAACTCTACCTCCAAACGTTCAACTACTTACTGTACCTGACCCGGTCTTCACCTAGCAGTGATGTAACGAGGCATTCCATTTTTACTTAAAGGCACGTTTTCTTACGATTAAAAAAAACCCAAATATCTACATAGTTTTTTCCACATTTATTTTATTTGACCAGTGACCGGGTTTCGACGTTACTGACATCATCAGACTAGTGGGAGGCTAAACAAAATTTGCTGTTACATACACAACAAGGCAAGGGTTGAATACCATAATTTTAAATAATTATACTTTTTAGATTATTTAATTGTGCACCGAAAATTATTTTTTAATGCGGGAAAATATAAAGATCCAGCCGAGTTGAACAAATGAAAATTTGTATATTTGAATTATTTAACGTCCAAGTAACCCAGAAATCTAGCTGCGGCTTATGCAACATCGCTTATCATGGCCCAACTTAGGCTTAAACTTTATAAGTTTTATAGCTTATAACGTACCCATGAGTGGATTTACTCTTTATGTTTAATACATTTATATTGTCCACTGACACTTCGTGATGGAATTGCATCTTTAATTTATTATTATATTAAAACCAATATTTTTATCTTTTCCACTTTTTTTATTTGACCAGCGACCGGGTTTCTTTATGTTTAAAGTTACTACAATTTCATGTAATTCATGAGTGAAAATTCTAGACAAAAACGTTCGCTATCTCGCTAAAGACATGATGAAAAAAATAGAACCGTTGAAAGACCAATTACTACGTCAATTTAAAAAAATGGCTTGGTTTAATCCAAGCCGATTTTTGGTCCATTTAAGTAAGTACAAGAAGAAAAAAAGAACTTAACTTTTTCGATCACTTTGTGTAAGAGCATAGGAAGGGTTCGGTGGGTTTATAGCGGCCGATTAGTTCCGCTAATCAAAGTTCCGCGCTGTATTGCAACCCGAGCGGAATCTTTCATTCTTCTCCGTATGGTGTGAGAATGTAGAATCTACCATCTCATTTCCACGCAATTTACGTCATATACTCGTATACCACCCCGAAAACGACGGGTAAAATATAATCTAGTAAGGTGAAAACGTGAATAAGTAAAAATAACAGGTAGATTTAGAATTTTGTACATATTGGACCATGAATTTTTGCAACAGTCGAAATAAATGAAAGTAGAGCAATAACCAAATGTAAAATAATGAATATTTTGTATTAAAAAAAAAACATTATTTTTGTGGTATGGTAATAAAATCATACATCGTTCACTATGTGTAATACTAATACTAAAAACTCTAATTCACAATTGCCGGTTTAGGAATAACCATTCCCCCATCAGGTCAACTCTAGATTGTATAGTTAAGTGGTATTACACAAAGTAAACGATGAATGATAAGGAGAGTGTTTTGAAAGTACGATTATTGATATTTTAAATAGTTACAATATGAACATAGTTACAACATGAACGTAGTAAGAAATTTTGACTAAATATAAGATACGTTAGTAAATAACCACATATCGAGATTTCAGTCTTCAAGTTTTAAGATGTAACTACAATCGCTATACTAGCATTCTAACAACACTACACACCACTACAGCATTATTTACACGCTTACACCTACACAAATATTGATAACACGCGGTCTACAAGTGTGAGGATAATGCTATGGTAGTTAGTTTTTCTTGCATAGCGATTGTCCTGATGAAGAGACGTGAAATAAGGGGTTATTAACATACATTTCGTATCATTTCTAGTACGCGTGTTATCTGTTTGCCAACACTGTATACAAAACACGAGGTAAGACAGAGTAATAGTATTATCGTTCCTCCTAATTCCATACAACGAGTTTGACTAATTTGGAAGGCACGTGGCACGTTGTGTAAACGAGGTAACTCCATTAACAATTTAGCATTTCACAAAACGCGTAGCAAATATACTGAAAATGTAGGCTGAAAAATGAGATTCATTCATTCAGGCTAACCTACTCATAATGAATAAAATTATACATAAATTCGTTATTATTTTGAGCCACTAAAAATAAAATACTCAAATAGGGTGCTGGCACCAAAACAAGAATTATTCAGTGAAGGAGTTACTGGGATATTCACGAAAAACTTTTAAAAGTTAAAAAAAAAATGTATTTATTTACAGGCGAAATAGTGAGTCTACGAGATGTGGGCAGAAGACAGATCTCCTGGCTACAGAATATACGACATTGGACGGGGATCAGGACTATCGAGGTGCTGTTTGGAGCTGCCCAACACAAAGACAATTACTCTCAAATTTACGTCAGGGGTACCTGACATGACACGCACAGAAGAAGAATATCTATTCACAGACGGGTTTCAGTCACATCATTTACTATTCCTTACATTTTTTCCTCGGTTATAGGGACATTGCGTATCAAAACTTCTATTTGACGCCTGGCTTCTATTTAATTTTAGCACCACAGAAATAGGTTTTCAATTTCAATATATGATTCCATCTTTGCCCCAAATACCATCATGTAAACTGTGAGAGAGTACATCAAAAGACAAGGAAACCGGACATTATAATGGGCCACGTCTTGCGGCACAGAAATTACACGACATCTTCGAATACGTGTTGATAAAAATAAAAACAAAACATCTTAATTGTATGAAAAACCCGCAAATATGCCAATAAAATTGAGATTGATGAAAATGTAATGTAAATATACTTTTCGTGGGAACCCAGAAGCGAAAATGATCGATGTAATATTAATAAAGATTGATAATATAATATTTGTACATATATGGAGGGTTGGTCGGGTCACTAGAGGACTGGGATTTAGTGGCGAAATTCAGAAACCTTTTCGCTCGTATTATTTTACACCCCATGGCCCTTCACACGGTGTCACATAACCCTGCCGCAACTGTTATAATTTATTGGTTTAATTAATCATATCAAGTTACTATGCACGAAATTATTAATTATTTATTGACAGTACATATATCGCCGCACCGATGCTTACAATGTATACTTAGGCGATGTGTTGGAAATTTCAGAATATTCACAAAGAAAATAAAGAATTTTTAAAGGTGTCTCACTTGATATGAGACATGTTTCATATAAAGTTGAGACACTCTTAAAAATAATATCTCATCCGTAGGGTTAATAATATACAATATGTATATATATATATATAAATAAATATATATATATATATATATATATATATATATATATATATATATATATATATATATATACACACACACATATACTTGTAGCATGTAAGTAAAATACACATGACGCATTAAATACATACATTATAGCCCTGGGGTATATCCATTTCTCGGGAAACGTAATATACTTTTAAAGGCACTAAAGCACAATTTAAAATCACTTATCGGCGCTATTAAAATGGTGCTAGTGCTATAAGCGGAATGGTAACCTACAGATTTGGAAGGATGTTTAACATTCACTAGTAAATGCTAAAAATATAATTTCATTAATTGAATCTCCAGTCACTTTGAGGTAATATCTACCCATTTGAATTAAAACTTGACTTAGTAAATACCACTATTCCACGATGAATTTCATTGTGAAATAGTGGTATTTAACAAGTAAAATTTAAATGAAAATAACTAGAAATGAAATAATGTCTTTTTTTTAAAGATTAATAATCATAATAATTTATTTTTATATAAATAGGAGACTGTAGCTTTTTCTTTTTAGTCTACATTTGACCTGATGATGGAATGGTTATTTAGAAACCGAAATTAATGAAGTAGTATCTTTAAGTAGTATTACACAAAGTGAACGATGAATGAAAAGAAGAGTGTTATATATTCAAGATTTATAAAAAAAAAACATTATTTGATTTTATCGTTTAACATATTTTTCTTATTATTTACTGAGGTTAGTCGATATTACATTTATGTACATTAACAAGTAATATTTTACTGTAATATCTTAAAATAGTATAATATGTAATTACTTACTAGCATTTGTTTCATCCTATTTACACTGTTACAAAAAAATAAAGCATTAAAAAAATCATTCAGCTTCCTTTCATTAATTATAATTTCTGGCATCTCATCGTATATTTTTAACCCTCTGTACATTAAGCAATTTTTTAAAAATATTTATTTATAATCCTAAATTTTTATATTCTCTTTTCTAGTTTTATCATTATTGACATCGCTACATAATACGATTTTCATAAAGAAATCTGGCATTAAATCATTGAAATGTTTGTGTAGAACATAATAAACAAGTATCTCATTTCATTTCAATCCAGTTGAGCGCTTTTTCATTTCTTCGTGATAGTTTTTTTTGTATTATTCTCATTGCCTTGTTTTGCACCACTTGCAGCTTTTCAAGATTGCTTTCCATTGACTTAATTTATAACCCTCAGAAAAATCACTGGGGTTCATATTCCCCCCTACTCGGGATATAATGAGTTAGGATAAAATAAATAAAAATATCGACGACAGAATAAAGAGAACAAGGAGAGTAAGTAAAAATAATAATTTTCATTATGTTATCACAAAGTATTCTGAAATTCACTGTAACTGTATACATGACTTGTTTACAAGTTTCGGTTCACTGTGTAGGCAGTGACGCAGATTACAGGGAGGGCTAAGGTACAGGTACAGGGTGAGACTAAAAACAAAATATTCCACATCAAAATGTAAAATTTTCAAACCTCTCTAAACTAACAATGATTGGATTTAACATAACTTTCACGAATGTCCCGAAACGATTTCACACAAAGGTTTTTTAATAAAGCTAATGCGATTACGATGTCCAATTTATTTTAAGTAAATGTGTACATCGATCGTGAATAGGTCGAACCTTTTAACCAAAATGTTACAGTCCACAAGAGACTATACAATCAACTTTAAAAAAATCTAAAATTCAATTGATGGTTATTTATGTTATTTATTGAAATATACATTTTCCAATCTTAGGCATGTGGCGGCACTGGAGCACAGTGCTGCGTTTGCCAGCGAGCTAATCTTCGTCTGCATCGCTCCAATTTTTTCTTTCGCCGTTTCTTTTCATTATTTTTATTTTTATTCGTTTATTATTTCAATTTCATTTTATAAAAAAAATGTTGTAAAACATATATGGCTGACTAAATATTGCACCCACCACTTAGTCAAGCTGGAATAAAGATTTATTATTATTATTATTATTATAAACTTTTAGGTGATCAATATTGTAGATCAATATTGTAAAAAAAACTAACTTACCATGACACTGCTCGCCCGCAGCGATAGGTAGAGAGAATAGAACGCCACACCAACCACTTTTTACAAAAAATCTTCTTCTCTTCCACATTCATCTCGAATTCGCATCTCCTCATAAATACCCACCGATTATACTGACATTGCCAAGATTTCCTTGGGTTTCCTCTGCCTCAATTACCAACTACATTCACCTCGTTAATTTATTTTAGTGTAATATCTTCACTGGTAGTATTTTTATTTCATTTAATATTTAAAGTATTTTATTGCATGTCGTAAAATGTTGTGAGCAGAAAAATGATATATTTTTAGCTACGGCCAACTGCGCGAGGCAAGAAAATGGTCGCCGTAATGAATAGAAAATAGTATTCCGAGGGTATTGAAAGTAACGGGGGAACATAAAAGTGGAAGGTAATTGGATTACGTCCTAGTTTATTCGGTCCGCCCCACCTGTGGATCTGCTCCGTTCGCGAGACACTATCCACGTAATTACGCCGGCTATTAGGGCACGTATGTGGAGATATTAGTCTACACGATCAACTGATGGCTTCAGGCACCTAACCGAGTGGTGTACAGAGCACCAGATTCTTGGATATATTTTATGGATTTAGGTCCATAAACCTATGTATAATATCTCTCACCAAAATTTCTTATTTAAAATTACTGATTATGATCTATACACCTCTCGGGAGAACATTTTCCACTACCCACATAATATAGCATTCCTTAGTAAATCCTGTACTGTCTAAGCGGTCAGACTACGGAGTCAATTACCTTCGTAAATAAAAAAGGCTCCTTCTCCGATGACCTTTGAGAAACGTCTAAAAAGTGAGTATCTATCACTTAAACCAGCCCGTAAGCTTCGTAAATACCCAGAATTCCATATGTTGAGATTAAAGAAATATATAACTCCTTTAATTGGAGATAATCCAAATTTGTGAACAAGTATTTGGACACACTCAAAATGTTGAGTGTGAACAAGTATTTGTACCCCAATCATATCATCCCTTTCTTGGATTCTTTGCCTCTACTCTTTTTTAAGAGTATCTGCTCACTTATTTTGAATATTTGTATAAGATTGAACAATATCACAAATATGTTTTTGGTTGGTTTAAAGATATTACACACTTAATAGCAATAAACTCGCTATTTACTACGTAAAATAAGTTGAATAAATATTGTAACTATAAATATTGCACCGAAAGAAAAATATTACACGGTTGTAGGAACACCTTTTTATTAAATGTGTTATTAACGTAAATCGTCATCCCGTAGCACACATTTCGACGGAACACAGCACCATTATTTAACATCAAAACAAAGATGGCGAGTTAGCTTTACTTAGCCCACCCCTGAACAATCAAAAGCTGGCACATATTAATAACCAAGTTGTTGTTTATATTATATGTGCCAGATTTGACATTATTACATGAGTTAATCATGGTGAAATTATTTGGTGATATTGCCAGATAATATACGAAAATGGTGATTCTCTATAATTTTAGCACAATATTTACACGAGAAATTATATAATTTATAACACAATAAAGTATATAATTTCTTATTACTTTTTTGACATCTCATCAAAGACGAAGAAGAATATGGAAGTCTGGGCATTTACGGGGCTGACGACCGCCATAGGCTGGTTTAAGTGATCACTTTACGCACGTGTAACATTCACCAATTCTACCCATTATTGACAACCACACTACTCAAATTCTTGGAAGTTCTATATATATATGAACCAATTTTGAAACATTGTTCTTGAATGACTAGAACTTCACTAGAGACATCTATTGGTGAGATGTAAAGAAGCTTTTTATTAATTTCATTAATTATATAATTTCTCGTGTAAATATTATGGTAAAATTATAGAGAATCACCATTTTCCTCCAACGAAATATATAATCTGGCAATGATGTTGAAATACCATAATACAAGTATATATCCTTATTTTTGTTTACGAATACTGAATGTCCCTACGTAGGAGTTATAATAAAACCAAGATTATGATTGGTAACATAACACAACTTAAAATTAATTGTTTTTGTTTGAAGCATACATACACATCATTCCGAAATCATAGTATGTCGTTGTCAATCATGTGCAGAATGTTCAACTGTGAATCTTCCATACGTATATCAGCCAATGACAAGTAGTAAGCTCTGTAAATACTCGGACAACCATATTCCCATCTCAATAGATTTATTTTTATATGTGTTAACAATCTTAATATTATTTTCAAGTCAAGAGCGAATAAAAATCGAACACATTTTACTTTAAAATTTCATTTCCTCTTTTTTCAATTAATACGTCGTTTCGACTGATTCAGTCTACTTTCATTTTTCTTTTAAGTACTCCATGCTTCAATTACAAACGTTAGGGTCAGTACCAGAAATCCGTTTTGCACTGCTAATGCAGCTGACGAATTAAGTAATTAAAAATAAGAGTTTTAATTAAATATGAGATTAGTACGTAAAATATATTTTATCGAATCATTAAAATATCGAAGTTATGGATGTAATATAATGTATTGATTGTTGAATTATCAACAAAAACGAACATATATTGGAAATACGAGTGTGCTTGGCAAAATTGATGAGAAACCCCGAGGTTGCTTTCAAAGTCTTCGATGAACCGTGAAACATTATCAAATATGTTGAAAACAAAAACAATATATGAATTCGCGTTTCCAAAGTTCACATCAAGGAGAGATACGAATAAATATAAATACAAATTATATTAGGATTGCACGCTTAACAGAGTCAATTTTCTGTTCTTGTGCTCAATATAATAAAACGATTTTTCCTCAGGCGACTTATGCACATCAGCAATGTACTACTCACACAAGCTATAGTATCCACTATTCCTTGTCCATTTCCTTTTCCATTTATCAAGAAAATCCTTCGCCTTGAGCACTTTTACTTTCGTGATACCATGTCAGCCTGAAAAACTTTTACCTACGGATAAAGTCAAAGAAAGAAGAAAAATTTGTAAAAAATCAACAGCTTGCTGGTGAAAACCAACTGAAAAAAAAAATATTTCTTTTTCTTCTTCTTCCTCAGCCCATCTTTTTTTGGGTCGACCTGCTCCCTTTTGTCGTCCTAAGGTCTCCAGTTTAGGTGTCCATTTGTCGGTTCTCTGCCTAGCCACATGATTTTGCAATACGTTTAATTTATTTTATATTTTAACTTGTTTCCAGTTGACGCGAAAAATTTACGCAAATTGATTTATATATTTTTGGCGCTGTATTTTTACATGATTTACTGCAAATATCAGACATAACTGAACCTGATGTAATTGATTAAAATTTTTAAAGTAAAGATTTAAATATTTTTATGACACAATCAAACATTTTTGAGTCTCTAGTTTCAAATAATTAAACATGATAATCAGTGACATAACGTTGCGCTATATGCACCACAAATAAATACTCTAAATTTACAAAAATTCCCTTTGTTTCAGTCAATAATATCGGGAGGGGGTTGTTATCAATTTTGGTCATGCAACGTGATTGATTACTTCTTACTAATGTTATAAAAACAATGCGCTTTTGAATGTCAAATTATGCTAAAATACTGTGATAATGTGGTGAACGAAAAGCGTATCAGATAAAATTTATTAATGGGACATTAATGTAACATTTATGGTTTGGTAGAGACGTGAAATGCAATGATATTCTCAAGTGTGAATCTGATCTTGGACTGAGCGGTCGATAACTGTACGCTTAATTATCCTGAATAGCTCAACTATTATTACCGATATATTCAATGAAGATAATATACATATAGGATATCATCAAACATTTAATTATCAAATTCAGTGAACATGATATAAGGTTTCCGACTGCAAAGGAAATCAAGCAATATTTCACGTATAAAGTGATAAGATATTAAGCTATAAAAAATAGATAAACAAGACACATAAAATCGTTCAAACCAGAATCATCAAAAGCTCCGTTGAAAAAACAATTTTATAATAATAAATATTCTAGTATTTTTTTATAGTAAAAATGATTAGATGTTTTTCGAAAACAAAACGTTCGTAGAAATGTTTTTTCGGGGAAAAATAATCAACGAAAACCTTTTGAAGGAATGAAATGAAATTTTATTTGTGAGGTACAAGCCGAAGAAGAACAGTTTCGCGGGATAGTTAAGGCTACATAGTTGGTAAGATAAGTATGATTATTCTCGAAGTACGGCAATGAAATTAGTTCGGCGTACCTTTGGCAGAGTAAACATTATCGCCCCTTTACGGGAAACGAGATGCTGAAAGAACAAGAAATGAGACGTGTTGATGCGAGGTGAACTATATTTCGTGTATTTTGTATTTTTGGCCCGGATAATGTCAGCGGGGAAAAGGTTAAGTTCGACGAAATGAAAAGAACCTGATAAGATGTCCGTTGCTACGTCAAAAGGGAAATTTGAATAGCATTAAAAATAACTGAAAAGGATTGGAAAGATAACACAAAAGAAACAGTAGTCGAAAGTATACTTATAGTTAAAAATTATCTACCAACTTAGATTTAAGTTTTTGACTGACATTTCTTGGTGAAACTGCATTTTATAGAATAACATAACTAGGTATATAGTTTTTTTCACATACATTAATATGTATAGAGTTATTATTTTATAATGCTATCTACTAATTGTTTGGTTTACAAGAAAATGCCGTTTTAATTACCCGACATGGGGATGACAACTATGGAGGAGGAAGGTACTGAAACGTAGGGGCGTATAATAGATAATAAACACACACAACAATGGTGTAAGGCGCCACATACGTCTGTTCTGTCAGACGTATTTATACCAGTAAACCTATCCACGAGCATACACGCACGGGTGTGGCGAGACGGTTGATTGTTTCCAAAAGAGAGTTTTGATTTTTTCCTTCAAAAGAGCGTTTTTATTTTAATTACTTTGTAAGAATTTTTTATTTATTGTATTAAGTATGATTTGGTCTTTAAAATTATGGTTGAAAATTCCCGTGTGACCGTTTTGCTTGCAGGAACTCTTTTTAGGATAGGTTTTAAAAAATTAGAAAATTCAAGATTGAAATTTCAGATTTTCCCGTCAAAATATTAAAACATTTTTTTAATAAACCCTTTAGTATTACCATATTCAGGGTCCAGTATATTAAGGTTGGAATGAATTTGCATAATATTAATGAAAAAAGGGTCGTATGGAGATTAATATGATTCATGATTTCATACTAATATGTATCAAAACTGGTAAAAGTTAATTTTAAAAAATGTATTTTATTCATAATATATACAAGTGCAAAAATAGTGTATAGTACAATTAATTATGCGTTAATTTGACACAAAGGCATTTTGATAATTTTTAAGAGTAAAATGATCACAATTGCTGAAAAAGACGAACGAACGTTCCGGAAATGGTGCTTTTACAGGCGACATAAATCTGGCAAGGCAATGTGGTGTTTAGTGTTCACTAAACGAAGCCGCACTTCCGGCAAGACCTCTAAAAGGATCCTAGCATAAACCGTATCGTTATTCGTTCGTCATAAGACCGAGGTGTCGTAAAAGGGGTGGGAATCTCCCTTTTATGATGCACTCGCCGAGAATCACACTGGAACATACGAGTAAGCATACTGTTGATACGTAATTATTGCCTAATATCTTTAACCCCTATCCGCAACTAGACTGTGTACAGGGCGCCGAATTGGATCGACGCAACGTTAACGATGAATAAAGAAATAAAACGTACTCAGATTAATTAGACACTAAGAGTATTTTAAAAGATGCATACGAATATATTTTCCAGGTTTTTGTTGTTTTTGTTTGTCTTCGGCTGCTAAGTTTGTGCCCGAAAACAGTTCAATCGTGAAAACTGCCTGAAAAATCAACTTTTACTAAGCCAGCAAGTTTTGATATAAATATATATATATATATATATATATATATATATATATATATATATATATATATATATATATATATATATATATATATATATATAAAATATATATATATATATATATATATATATATATATATATATATATATATATATATATATATATATATATATATATTGTATATTGTAAAAAATAACCTTCTGTCTACCAAGCAGGTCGAACGGACCCGTTCCCGAGTTAATGTTGGGTTTATAAAAACTCTTAATATAAATTTATATTATCCACTGACACTTCGTGATGGAATTGCATTTTTAATTTATTATTAGATTAAAACCAACATTTTTAGCTTTTCCACTTTTTTATTTGACCAGCGACCGGGTTTCGTCGTTACCGACATCATCAGACTGGACCAGTCTGATGATGTCGGTAACGACGAAACCCGGTCGCTGGTCAAATAAAAAAGTGGAAAAGCTAAAAATATTGGTTTTAATCGAATAATAAATCTTAATATAACATTAAATGACTTATACGGACATATTATACAACATACAGGGTTACAACTAAAGCACCAAACTTTACATAAGGGTTCATTGGACCCAGAACGGTAATTATCGATAATTTTTGCTTGCGGTAGCTCGAGGGTTAAGCAAGTAAAAATTGCCAAAAAGCCTTAGGGTTTTTATTAAACAACATCCGCATTTGTAACATAAAATACAAATTTTATGTAAAAAGTGATTAACGAAATTTGGTTATCAAACAACAGTTATGGGATCTCTCTTCAAATAGTATTTATTAAAGTTAGGCCGAGTTCGGCGAAACGTTAGGTTGGCGAGCGAATGAACATCCGAAACAATGCTAGGGCCCCCGGGCGACACGAGTCCTCCTCGGGTCTCGCATTGTTTACCCGAAACTCGAGCATAAGGGAACATTAATAATTTATAATGCGATATCATAATGGGTGAACGGGTCGCTTACAATACGCGTCATCTCGAATCCAATTTAATTTACGTCGAATCAACAATGGACCACACCTCGTGTGACAACACAGCGGGACGCTCTTCTTAACTCTGCTAAATTAAACCGAGGGAATTGTGAGAGAATAGAATAGTATAATTACATAATGGGTTAGAAACGATTTTAAGCTAATGTGCCAGTATCAGTGCTTAGTATTTTATAGTGTCGTTAAGGTATGTTTTTAGCAGGTTAAAGTTGGGAATCCTTAAACATCCATTCCATCTTCTATTTTTCTTCCACTTACAACTTGTCAGTTTTCAGTCGTTGAAATTTGGCGTCTATCATGACTGCGGCACCCGTACTATAACAAAGTACTATAGAGCTATCCTCTGTTGTCGCGTGGACAATCATATGCCACTTCGTAAGCCCATGTGGAGAACTAATAAGTGTGTGGCTGAAGAAAAAATAAAAACTTTTCACAACATATTCCGTGTGTCCGAATACTTGTTCACAAATCTGGGTTTCTCCACTTAGGACCGATCTCAACATAAATGAAGAAGAATCGTGTTTTCAGGCGTCTCCCAGCATGTAAAATAATCCGGGGTATAAAAAAAAGGTCTCAGCTAAATAAAAGCTTTCTCAAGACAACTATAAATGACGATCATGAGGTCATGACATTTATGATGATATTTGCGAGAGTTTTCAAATCTGGGTAGTGTGGTTGCCAATCATGGACAGAATGGTGAATGTTGCACGAGTGTAACGTGATCACTACACCAACCTATGACAGATTATAGGCTCTGTAAATACTCAGATTTCCATATTTTTCTACGTGATGTCAAAATGTATAAACACCTTTCTTTAAAGCGAGTTGAATTAGAATTTTATCGCGAACGAGACGAAAATTTCATGAGCGATTTTCCACATTAAGGCAATTTAAAATAAATAATGAATAGGTACTGAATACACCAAACCAAAATGTAGTCGAGTTGAAGAATTTGAAATTATTACGAAATTCGCGTGGGGGCAATTACAAAGTTGGTTTCTCTTTAGAAATAGGATACGTGTTATAGGAAAATGATTTAGCAGTCTAAAAACGCGCGTAAACAAATTGCTCGGTTCTAACCTGCAATTCTGAAGGCACATAACGTTTAATCAACCACACGCTGTAGGTTTATTTAGAGCCTCGTAATAAGCACGTAACATAATTCAGCCTTATTTCTTCTCAAACATTGTATATAAAAGCAAATTAATACAGTAAAATCATTATACTGAAGCGAATTCATTAATTTCCGACGCTTTCTAGCCATTTAAAAAAAGGGATGAGGTGTCGAACAGGCTTGTTTCGTATTATTTTTTGACATCTCATCAAAGATGAAGAAGAATATGGAAGTCTGGGCATTTACGGGGCTGACGATCGTCATCGGCTGGTTTAAGTGATCACTTTACACACGTGTAACATTCACCAATTCTACCCATTATTGACAACCACACTACTCAAATTCTTAGAAGTTCTTTATATATGAACCAATTTAGAAACCTTGTTCTTGAATCACTAGAACTTCACTAGAGACATCTATTGGTGAGATGTAAAGAAGCTTTTTACTAAGCAGAAACTCTTATATTAGTATGTGAGGTCCAAATCCTGGATTATATAGGCTTGTTTCGGTTCTTCAGGATGATTATATATGGTTCTCTAAAATATACGAATATTTTTTTTCATTTTTTATTTGAATTTTACTTGGTAAATACCTGTTTTTCTTAAAAATCTATTGTGAGACGTGTTTCGAAGCATTCCGCATCATTTTCAAACCCTTTCACAATTTTCTCTCCACCATAATTTAAACACGGCGAAGAGCCCTAGAGGTACGATTTTACTAAAATATTATAATTTATGTACGTATACATATATTTTATAATTTATTTACGCTAGAAATTTCATATGAAACAAATCAATTTGAAGCGTTTTTTTTATCTCTTTACTTATTTCAACTGTATAAATTATCGGACTATATAAATTAAATTAATTTTTGTCAGCCTCCTTAGTGTAATGGTCAGCACGCTCGGCTACCGTTCTGGAGGTCCCGGGTTCGATTCCCAGGGGGGTCAAATAAATATAAGTGATTTTTTCACTGTTTTATTTATTTAATATTACCCTGGACTGGTACCTGAAGCGGAGGGCTGATCACCTTTCCTTCGTGTGTAAACGATCAAGATAACACTGTGTTCATATGAAGCAGTGCCCTATGCACTATTGGGGTGCGGATAAAGGTTTTATTATTATTAGTATTATATAAATTATCAGACTATATAAATTATCCTAAATATTTATATTTTTTTACAAAACACTGTTACAATTTCGAGTCTTTCTATGTTTATGTATCAAATATTTAACGAGTGCGCTATTAACGGAACATCATTAAGTTAGAATGGTACTAAGGTGGTAATGGATAGCATTGCTTGGATGCTGTGTAGTGTAGTGGTTGTCATGACGAAGAGACGAACACGTTCCAAAACCGGTGGATTAATCTCTGTGGGAGATTATAAATGAAAAAAAAAACCAAAATTTTGTCTGAGCGAATTATAAGAGCACTCGAAGTATTGTGCTAAGAAACCCAAACGATTTTATTCAATATTTTAATGTAAAAATAATTTAGTTGAAGATTTTGAATCACTGGATATAAGATATTTATGATAGATTTTATCGAGCGGAAGATGTAACCTTTTACTATTAATTAAGTAGTGTATGCATATATTAATAAGGGTAATTAATACGAATATCCCTTGATTGAGGAGTTGACATTTGTGTGAGGACATCAGTCAAACGTCTGAAGGGCGAGTCGGACGAAGGGTGTTCTAAAAAACACCCTTCCCCACTCCCTTAAGAAATATGAATGTTAATCCAATTAAAACATAAATCGTCTATCCTCTCGCTAGTAACTAAAGGTCGCCTAGATGTAAACTTGAATTATGATTTTGACATCATATTATAAACTTTAGATATTTGTTAATAGTTGAAATGTGAAGCTATTGCCATTTTTTAAACGTGTTGACATAATTATAGTTCTAATAAAATAATAAATCATGGCAATGCATCTCAAAGAGTTTAGATCAACGCATTCTGGAAACAAAAATGTTACACTTTCGACCTCTCAAACTCTAATTTTTCGGATACGTCGTTCGCCGCAAAATGATTCTGATATTCAGACGAAAAAAATCCAAAAGTACTACCTACACTTTAATTGATACCGATCAACAGAAATAAATTATATTATATTTTAAATTATATTTATTTTTCAAAATTAGAGGGAAAACTCAGAATATCAAGATAAAAAAATGTGTGGATTATTATTACTTAAGACTTTGATCTTTGTATCAGAGAATATATCGGCAATAAAACTATGGGATAATTCAAACAAATTATACCAATCTCTGTTTTAAATATCCGGAGCTACGAAAAGATTTTAAATTTCATAAGAGATGTAAAATATTTACGCATTGTATTGCCTTTTAATAAAACTCGTATATGAAAGCACATAGAGCGTCGGCTAAAATTTTATATCAATAGGAAATTTGTGAAAATCACTAAAGGCACATCATGGCAAAAGCAAGGGAAAAAAATTTAAATGATTTTTTCATACAAAAATTAATCAAACTTGATAGGCCTGAGAACGCACTGACATCGCTTGCGGGCGGCACTGCGGTTAACAGCAGGTAGAAAAGAAAATACCAAGAAAAAAAAAACGATGAAATAATAATAATACAAAACCATTACAGAGATGCAATGTTTTTAATAAAAACTTTTAATGACGGAATTCAACTTTCTTCGTCAGTTTTCCCGTCTACACATCTGCTTAACACACAACGACGTCTTCTTCATAATTTTAAAATTGTTATTTTATTTATTATTAAAAAAAAACAGATGTAAGCACCTTTTATCTTCATATTTGCTAACTTTTTTCATTTTCATCTTTTTGATTTCTTGTTTTCTGTTAAAATCAAATATTTGTTGTTTATATTAGCACTTTTAATCTAATTTTATTGCTGATATAAATTGTATTCTTGCCAATGCCCTTTTATTATAACCTAAAATAAAATATTTTTGTATTATTTTTTTTTGTACTTGTAATTATAATATATTGTGAAATGCAAAAGATTTTTTTTAAAAGAAAAAAAAATTGTAACAATTCTTTACATAAGGTTTCTCTTAGTGATATAATTAACGGTTCTACAACTTAAGACAATACTGGTCATCCAGTCTCCCAAGAAGCTCTACTTTGCTCAGACAGCGATGGAGCGTGTTATGGTATGCGTCAGCGTTGGAGATCGATTATAATCAAGAAACTAGACCAAGAAATAAGGTATCTGACATCATTACAATCGTCATCTGGTTACGTAAGCAGTGGAACGATGGACAAAGTGTTCGGGGTCACAACGACCTGTTGGATGGACCGAATGGAAAATGCATGGAAAGATAAGAGGAATCATATAACAGCAGAAGACTGGAGATTTGGTTGGAGGCCAGCGTCTAAGGATAAGATTTTGAAGCATATTTGGAGTCATATTTATGGTATATGAAGATAATGCGGTCTTCAAAAGTACACAAACAGTATTATAAAACTTTTAAATGGGAGTGATTTAATAATACTCGAAGCGGAATTTGAAGTTAAGTTCATAGAATGGGAATGAAATGATGTTAAACGAGTTAAGTTCCGGGAACTTATAATTCCGAGACAACTGTTGCACAAACTTATTGCTATCCAAACTTTATACCGTAAACCCATTTGTTTACTTTTTAAGTAGATAAACTTAAACCGTGAGATAGAACTGGGAACATTCTACATTTGTTTGTATAATTAACTCACTCAATAAGCATTACGCAGCATTTGTGGTTAGAATTATAACCTTAATTAGCAAAATAAAACGTCAAATGGAAGTGAATATTTTTGTTTGTTAGTATATCTAAAAGACGAACCTGCTGATACACCAAAAGAGGGCAATATAATGTTTTCAAATCCTTTCTAGTACTCGGAATAAAATAATAGCCAAGTTTTTGAAATGGAGCACAAAATCTTTTATTTTAATCAGCCTTTCGCACTAAAACAAAAAGGCTATGTTTGAATCAGCTCTTAAACCTACAATCTCTTTCACTATTATCTAAATTCTTCACAATACCGTGTACCTTTCCTAAAGAAAATCGCTTCTCTCTTCGCAGGAGGGAACACTTTCTATTCTCGATCATAATACACTATTCTCCAGTAATTCCTTATCCGTTCGAGGATCTACAATAGATTCTGAAATGAATTATCTTTCCACGTAAAAAGTCCACATTCTCCACATTCAATAAATGTCTAAAATATTATTATATTGTTATGATTATGGTTAGTAATCATGGTTTATGTTTTTTCACTCATAAATTTCTCATTTGCCATATTTGTACAAGCACTATCTGCCCAACAGCTTTTAAAACTTTACAAACCTGTATATCGAAGTGCCCTACGTAAAGTGCTCTTACTACATTTTTGTTTATTTGTAATTTCGAGATATTTGTTGTATGTAATCAACTAACCATTATCTACAAATGTAAACAAGCAAAAAATATATAAAATAAATTATGGCTAGTTTTCAGGCGTATAAGACACTATCTACATCGAATTTTTTAAATGAATTTAACTCCTAAAACTCTAACTACTTAATTTTGACAAAGAATAAAGTTTAAAACGATTTAATATATTATTTTATCGTGTTTTGAAATGTATAATACTAGTTTAGAATTTCAGATAAAACCGTTAATAAATAAATAAAAATATGTTGAAAAAATCTTCTAAGCTCTCTCCTGTAAAGTAACAGATTTGCAGATAGAGTACTTTACGTAGGGGCCGTCCAAAT